>NC_079412.1:23023115-23143115 GCF_026213295.1 Gadus chalcogrammus | reverse complement strand
GGTTTGAAGCGTGATCCAGTGGGATCATGAGTGTGTGTGTGTGTGTGTGTGTGTGTGTGTGTGCTTAGTGGGGGGGATTCAGGGCCCGTAATCCCAGCTGTCGTCCGTCTCCTCACCAAGCGTACTGTACTGTACTGGTTAAGAACATGCTTTTATATACCCCACCTTCCTCCGTTAAAGTATATACCCATTCAAGGGTTTCATCTGACATGTTGACTCTGTGCAATAACGAAGTTGACTATTTTTCAAATGTGACAGCCAATACACCAGATGTTATTGTTGTTGATGAGGTAAGCAGAGAAGTCACCATCTTAGAAGTAAGCTGTACGTTTGACTATAGTCTGGAGGAGGCATTCCTTGCCAAGGTTACAAAATACCAACTTCTCAGAAATGAGATTGCACAACTGGGGTACACCTGCAAACTACTTGTGTTTATATTTGGAAGCCTTGGCCATGTCCACAGACTCGTCATAAGGGGTTTGCAGATGGCTGGAATTCCGAAGCCAAAAGCTAAAGCACTTGCGAAATTCTGCTCCATATCTGTATTAATAGGCAGCCGCCACATATGGAGGAGACGCTGCTTCCTGTATCCATAGACTGAGATCAGACATGTCAAAGAGATTCTGGGCTTGATGAGTGCATCTACCAGTGTTTGTGTTCAAAATTTGTTATTGTAAAATGTGAACATAAATAAATGACTAAAATGTGTGCTTAGTGGGGGGGATTCAGGGCCCGTAATCCCAGCTGTCGTCCGTCTCCTCACCAAGCGGTCGTGGCTGATAAAAGGGAGATTAGTAACCACTGGAGGATCCACCGCAGATTACAAGCGTAGAACCGCGCGATCCGTGCGGCCCGCGGCCCTAAACCCTGTGTCCGGGGGCACCAACGGCGGGACGCGGAGTTCAAAGTAACAACCAATAGGGACGCCACGTTTCCCGTATTGTGATTATGGATCGGAGGTCAATCAGCGGTGGGCCGATGTCGTGTAATTCTTTGTTTTTTTTGGAAAACCATCCATCTCGTCTCGGAATGGTCAAATCCCTTAGTCTTAATCCGGAGACTAATCCTTTTCATAATCACTCTTTCTGAATGGGGGGGGGGGCACGACAAGTGACCGCTAAGTGGACGGCGTCACCGCTGCAGGGTGTGAGGGGCCGGACACAAAAGCGAGCAGGAAGCCGGGAAAAAGGTTGTGTCTGAAGCGCCAGAGAGAGAGAGAGAGAGAGAGAGAGAGGGTGGGTCGCGGACCAATTCACTGTACCCTGCTCCTCTCTGGGTGACGTCACCCGGGGCGGCGTGTGTCACACGGAGGCAAAGGCACGGGACCCTGGCACCTCTCTGACGGTGACTCCCTACGGGCGATCTGGGAGCCGCGTCACGGAGTGGAGCGAGCAGAGTGTGAGGCTGATCTCTGCACGCACGCCGTCACCGTATTGACCTGGGAATCGTCGGCCATGTGTCTCCGTTCCCTCCTCCCTCCTCCCTCCCTGGTCTCACCACATTCCCCTGTCTCCCTGCAACCTCCCCTCCCCCTCCCTCCCCTCCCCCTCCCTCCTCTCCCACCCTCCCTCATTTCCACTCTGACCTGCCAACTGAATTCAACTGTGACTTTCCCTAAATACATCCACACTGGGCTCATTGGTCAGGCTGTTCAATCACATCAAATATTTATATTCTCTCCCACCCACCTTCTCTCTCTCTCTCTCTCTCTCTCTCTCTCTCTCTCTCTCTATCTCTGTATTTCCCTCTCTCTCTTTCTCGATTTCTCACCCTCTCTGCTGTCTCTATCTCACCCTCACTCTGTCTCTCTCTCTCCCTCTCTGTCTCTGTCTCTCTCCCTTTCTTTTCACCCACTCCATGACAGTCAAGTCTCCTTCGGGGACAGTTCTGTCTTCGTTGACATCGCTCAGTCACAAAGTGAAGTTAGCTCGTCTCGCCGACTTATACGCTGTGTGGAGAGGGAAGACAATACAGAGAATATTTAATAAACCGAGGCTAGGGCCTCTGTCAAAGATTGTGCTGTGAAGACAAGCTTTGAAATACAAACAGCATTTTTTATTTTGCCCATTGTAACTATCTTCAAACCACTGGCGGCCTGGTCGCTAGCTCCTAGCGCTGCGCTCGCGGCGCGTTCAGCTAGTTTCAGCAGTAGGACTCCGGGATGACGGCGAAGACGAAGGTTTGGCAGGACAGGAGGGAACGGAAAGAGGGAGAGAGAGCCAGAGAGAGAGCAAAACACGTGGGGAGTTGTTTGCCTCGGTTTTTTATTCAGCGCGCTGACATGTGATTTGCGCGCCTATCAAATGTTTTGTGTAAATATATAGCTCTAAATATATAAATACTGTCTCCAGAGCAGGAGCTCTCTGCGCCGGGGGTATCGGCAGGCAGGGTGGTGGGGGGGGGGGGGGGGGGGGGGGTTTACATAAGCTCTGAGCACGACTGCTGGGGCCTCTCTCTCTCGCCGAAAACACGCTTACGAGTCTCTCCTTCCATCGCCATGGTTACAACCCACAGTGAAGTGTGGAGGCAAGCTCCGTATCTGTATCTCCTCGCTCTGTACTATCTGCTCTCTCTCTCTCTCTTTCTGTATCTGCTCTTCCGCTCTTTGTCTCCCTCAACCTCTCTCTCTCTCTCTCTCTCTCTCTCTCTCTCTCTCTCTCTCTCTCTCTCTCTCTCTCTCTCTCTCTCTCGCTCTCTGTGTCTCTCTCTCTCTCTCTCGCTTCCCAACACCATGCCATCGCCACGGTGATGGTAATGGTTCTGATTGGTTCTCCGGAAGTTCTCTCTCTCTCTCTCTCTCTCTCTCTCTCTCTCTCTCTCTCTCTCTCTCTCTCTCTCTCTCTCTCTCTCTCTTCCATCACAGTGGCATTCTTTGACTTCTTTAAATGTGGCGTGTGGGTTTTGGAGGAGGCGAGTGTTGATTGATGGAAACAATCGACACAAAACAACAGCACACTAATACACACACACACACACGCACACACACACACACACACACACACACACACACACAGGACTCACACACAGAAGATATAATTAGACAGTGACAGGTCAATCACATAATCCACAGCTTTATGATCCCACCTGAGGTACAACCCTCAGGTAGATACCACACCCGCAATGGACCAAGGTGTTTCCTGTGTTCACGTAATGGCATTTCGTCTAATTATTCCCCCTGTGGGCTCTGCTGCAGGTCCAGTCTCTCTGAGGACGCTAGTGAGTTCTACGACAGCCAAACAGGGGTCTTGGAGCTCCCGTTAAAGGTGCACGTGGCTGACCAGGTTTGTATTGCGCACACACACACTCACTCGCTCCGTCGCTCCCTCACTCCCTCACTCACTCAGCCACTTGCTCGCTCACACACACAAACACACACACACACACACACACACACACACACAGACACACATACATCGTCGCACACACACACACACATCGTCACACACACACACACATCGTCACACACATACACACACACACACATACTCACACACACACACACACACACACACACACACACACACACACAGACACACACACACACAGACACACACACAAACATCGTCACACACACAGACACACACACAAACATCGTCACACACACACACAGTACCGAACCCTATCCCCCCTCAGACCCACATCTCTCGCTACAGTACAGCAACTTTGCGTCCTACTTGTATAGCGAGGCGCAGGCGATGTAGGTTCATAACCCACTTCTCTGGTCACGCGCTAAAATTATCCCGGACCCCGCCCGGAAGCCCCAGTTTACTCTGGTGGCCCACAAGCTACCCCGCAGAAAGGTTACCCTGTGCCACTTCACCCAAAACGCCAGGAGGGCCCCGGCTCGAGAGAGCGCAGCCCCCCTGTTTGCGGTCACCCCCTGTCCGGCAGTAGGTCCTAACCCCCCTCCCCCGCCGTCGTGGGAGCGTTTAAAGGTGTGCGGGGGGGGGGGGGGGGGGGTGCGCTCGATTTCTATTCCTGAACACACACTCTGCTCACGCTACCTCAAGTGCCGCCAAGGCGGATAAAGACAGCGTTATCCACCAACAGCATCCATCTGGCGTTCTTCTTTTGAAAAGAGCCGATCTAAAAACCCACCCTATCAGGCACAGCGTCGCGCCATCCTGGCGGTTTAAAATAGACCCACCAGCTGCCCGGGAGAAGTCCGCCAGATTCCTGATTGTAAGTCAAAAAGATCAAACATGGCCGACCGTCACACCCTCGCACTCGCCTGCCAGAATGGACACCTTCCTCTCCCCCGGCCCCCCATGCCTCCGCTCCATCAAGTTATCCGCGCCTTACCCCGCCCTCCACTGCCCCACTACATTCCCTGGACGGGGACGGGGGAAGAGGGGGTCAGGGGACGGGGGGCTGGGGAGGGGAGGAGGGGGTGGGGGGGGGGGGTGCAGATTAGAGGCCAATAAGAGGCTGGGCCAGCATGCCCATGGGTTCCAAGGCTGTTGCGGCCAGACCTTTAGGCTTGGCATTTGACCACGCGCACACACACACACACGCTCACGTGTGTGTGTGTGTGTGTGTGTGTGTGTGTGTGTGTGTGTGTGGTGATGGGGGTGGGCAGCCGAGCGCTGGAGCAGGAAGTGGGACTAACAAACGAGGAGGGCGTGCTGGGGTCCAGACACGGCCCAGGAGGAGACGGCCAGGAATAGGACAAGCTGGAGGGTTTTATCATCCAAATTGTAGGATGGAAGAATGTCAGGGTCTCACTGCCGTCTCTATTGCCCCCTTAACCGGGAGCACTGGATCACAGCCAGGGTCACGTCCCTGACCACACATTTCCAAATACCAGCAGAAAACATCCGCAACAATAATAGGATGGAAAGCACTCTCTCTACCTCTCACTCACTGTTTCTGTCTCTCTGTCTCTCTGTCTCTCTCTGTCTCTCTCTCTCTCTCTCTCTCTCTCTCTCTCTCTCTCTCTCTCTACCTCTCACTCACTGTTTCTGTCTCTCTGTCTCTCTCTCTCTCTCTCTCTCTCTCTCTCTCTCTGTATCTCTCTCTCTCCTCTCTCTCTCTCTCTCTCTCTGTCTCTCTCTGGTCTCTCTCCCTCTTCTCTCTCTCTCTCTCTCTCTCTCCTCTCTCTCTCTCTCTCTCTCCCCCTCTCTCTCTCTTTCTCTCTCCCTCTCTTTCTCGTTCTCTCTCCCTCCCGCTCTCTCTGTTTCTCTATCCTGGTCCTTTCTCTCTCTATTTCTCTCTTTCTCTCTCCGTCTCTTTCTCTCTGTCCTTGTCTTTCTCTCTCTCTCTCGCTCTCTCTCCATCCACTCTCGCTTCCCACGACCACACCATCGCGACCACACCATCGGTGATGGGATTAGTTCTGATTGGTGCTCCGGGAATTCTCTCTCCCTCTCTGTCCATCTCTCCCATGTCGGCTGGGTGCTTGGGTGCACTCTCTCTCTCTCTCTCTCTCTCTCTCTCTCTCTCTATCTCTTACTCAACAGTGTGCAAAAAAGCACAACAATTTAGTTAAAGCAGATCAAGTGTTATTTACTGTTTAAGAAACCAACTATAGGAGGGGTTAAGGAGACCGTATATGTCTGAGCATGCACAATAGAACACACACACACACACACACACAAACACACACACCTGCCGTGGTCCGCCTTGACCCATAGAACGGACACCCGGGAGTAAAACCTCAAACCCTTAAACATAATATCACGGCCACACAGTTTGACGGAGGGTGAACGTATCTAAAGTGGGTTGATCTCTTTTGGGGAAACGCCTCCCCGCCCTGTCCTGTCCCACCAGCCGCGGCCCGTCCTCTACACCGTCCACGCCGTGGTCACCACCTCCGACCTGACTTTCGACCTCGCCGAGGTGGACTTTGGCCACTGCTCGGTCCGCGAGTCAGTCCGGACCGGCGTCCGTCTGTCCAACCACTCCCTGCTGCCCCAGGACTACGGATTCATGGGCGTCCCCGAGGTACAGGCGGGGGGGGGGACGTATACCACCTGACCTGAAACCAGCCAATCAGATACCTCGTCAGCTCTGTCACCTTTCTGTAGCGGGGAATAGATGAGATTCCCTTTACCTTGTGAGATTCCTTGGAGATATTGTTAAGTTCTACGTCGTTCAGATTCAGTTACATATAAATGACATGAATTTTTTAAATACAACTTTTCGCTCACATTTTTTAATTCTATGACAAATTGCCAACTTGGCCAATAGGGAAACAAGACAGATAGTCATGAAACATTGCTGGGTGAGGCACCCTATCTAAAATTCAGGCATAGCAGTGGATCTTTTGCAATCGGTGCACTCTACTTTTGAGCACACTTCTCTAAGATGAAAGTAGGAGCCTATGTCTGACTAATGCATGGTGGCATGGTGCTTGGGTGTGCTCTCGCTCTCGCTCTCTCTCTCGCTCTCTCTGTCGCTCTCTCTGTCGCTCTCTCTCTCTCTCTCTCTCTCTCTCTCTCTCTCTCTCTCTCTCTCTCTCTCTCTCTCTCTGTTCCTCTCTCTCTCTCCCTCTCTCTCTCTCTCTCTCTCTCTCTGTTCCTCTCTCTCTCTCCCTCTCTCTCTCTCTCTCTCTCTCTGTTCCTCTCTCTCTCCCTCTCTCCCTCTCTCCTCTCTCTCTCTCTCTCTCTCTCTCTCTCTCTCTCCCTCTCTCCCTCTCCCTCTCTCTCCTCTCCTCTCTCTCTCTCTCTCTCTCTCTCTCTCTCTCTCTCTCTCTCTCTCTCTCTCTCTCTCTCTCTCTCTAGTTCCTTGAGGTGCAGCCCAACAATGGTTTCGGCACGCTGTTGCCCCTGGAGACGGTGGATCTGGACCTAATCTTCAGTGCGAGGAAGGCCAGGGAGTACAGGTTCACCTTGACCTGTCGGTCCGGAATCAACAGGTAGCCCCTCTTATCCCTTACCTTACTCAATGTAGTGTGTTTATGCTGGACTGTGGATGAGTGGGAGGGGTTCTCTGTGTGTTCATTCTTCTTCTACTGATAAAATACCAAGAATCAGAGCATGTATGATCGTCAGGAATTGGAACCACTGTCAGATACAGATCTGAGGCTCTGATTGGTTCTCACGGTGTGTAGGGGTTTATCTAACAGCCAATGCCAGTGAAGAAATGCTGAATCTGCCTGATCGCCTCTTTATTTAATGGGAATCTGTACTCCATTAACTTAATTAACTTACAGATCGGTTTAATAAACGTCTCGAAAGATGGCCACTGTTTGTTATGGGTGTGACAGATCGTTTAGCTGTGATAGCCAATTTATACCCATGAATCCACTCCTGTGTGCTTTGTGAACCCCATGACGATGTTCGATCTGCACTATCAGTAACGTCCCCCCTCCCCCTCTATTTTCTGCCTTGCCCCCCAGGGATTTCCCCCTGGCGTGCCGCGGCCTGGGGGTCCGGCCCCCCCTGGAGCTGTCCCACCACATGGTGCGCTTCGGGGCCACGGCCCTGGGGGACGGCTCCGTCGCCACGCTGCACCTCAGCCACCCGGGCTCCAAGGGACCCCGGCTCTTCTCCTTCTCCCCGCCCCAGGAGTCTGAGATCAGCGTGGTGCCCAGGGACGGCCGCCTGCTGCCTGGAGAGGTATTCACAGATTCACAAATGAATGAATGAATGAATTGATTGATTAATTTGTGAATGCATGAATTCATTCGTTCATTCATTCAGAAATTCATTCATTCGTTCATCCATTTATCCTGCTTCATCTGGACCACCTTAAGGCTATAGTTTAGGTGGAGTTGGTGCTGTGATGTTGATTAAGTAATCTGAATTGACTGAGACAACACACATAGTGGTGTCATGAGATATTGACCATGCCGTTGTCTATTTAAACTAAGAAACAACCCCATGAGGTCAATCATGCCTAATATTTTTTTTGTATAGCCCTTAGACACTATTACAGTCTCAAAGGGCTGATTAGGCCAAATATTTATGACACATTTGAAAGTTCATGTAAATTAGGATGTTTGGTATATTTGCATGCTGATGTGTGATTGGATCGCTCCACTTGTGACGTCACAAATCGTGACGTCTCATGTCTCTCGCTCTCTTAATGAGGTGAAGAGACTGATGACAGTCCCCTGCTGTTTATGTGACTGTACCGTAATCTGCAAAGGCAGATTGCTTCCAGGAGGATTCGAGCAAACGGAGGACAGGAACTCTTTAAAACAAAGGTTGATGTTAAATTCAAAAAGTGGTTCCTCAAAACATTGAAGAAGACAACAGGGACATCTGATTAAAAAACGGCATCCTGTACTGGCAACACAATTGATCTCTCATTAACAAGCAAGAGGTTTTGTTTTTCCTTTCTCTCTCTGTGTTTAATTATGATAAAAGCGGCTTGACAACATGATATTAACGATTACATAATGGCCGATGCCCTGAGGCTTGAGGACTTGGGCTCTATTACAGCCTGTGAGTAGCTTAACTCCCAGTGTAATACCGTTGGACACCCCAGCCCAACTCCCTCTGGTCCCTGCTCTCTAAATCATGTTTACAGGGAGAGGAGAATCCCTGCCACAGCCTGATGTTGTTTGTTTATGTTCTGGCGCCCTCTGCTGAACACCAAGCGCCTTGCGTCTTTAAGTTTGGTTTATGCTCTCTCTCTCTCTGTCTCTCTGTCTCTGTCTCTGTCTCTGTCTCTGTCTCTCTCTCTCTGTCTCTCTCACTCTCTCTCAATCTCTCCCTCTCTCTCTCTCTAGAAATGCCTGCTCCAGGTGTCGTTCCGGCCCCGCCTGTCAGACCAGCAGATCAGGGAGGAGGCGGCTCGCATCGCCCACCGAGCCGTTCTCCTCCGCAGGCAGGAGCTGGAGAGGAGCCGGGCGGAGAAAGCAGCGGGGCCCCAGGTAAGAGCCAGGTGGGACGCCACCAAACACAAAGGGGCATAGCGATGGGCTGTTTATGTATCCGCTGAGCCTGTTAGCCACGAGCCATGTCACCACGTGTAAGTCAGTGGCAGTGTGCTGCTTACACGAGGTTAAACGTAGCCTGGTTAGCTAAAAATAAAGATCTGGTTACCATGGCAACTAGAGGCACCGCTGACATCCCTTTTTTTAGACCAGAAACCCACCCGCTTCTTTTTTCTATCAGGCCGTCTCGGGCCCATGTAATCTTCCCACCGAGATACCTCAAAAACAATGTTTTCTCTGTGGTTTCCATGGTGACAAGGAGTCATCCTAGTTAGCGAGGCACTATCTATGGCCCAGTTCCAGTACCCACACATCAGACTGATCATGCACATCATGGCTCTCCATGCAACTCGGCACCTAATATGCACACACTAGCCCCCAGACCGCAGGCACCACATCATCACTGGTGAAGTGCATCGCTGCGCCTGTTTGGGTGAAATGGGAGCCACGCAGTGTCCCCTATTGCCTTATTACCTGGCACCAAAACTTTAGATCTAATACCCTTGGTTTCATTTGAAGTTGTTGATTGTCGCTCATAATAAATCTGATTGTTTGTTTGTGTATGTGTGCGTCTGGTTGTGCATGTGTGTCCGTACGTGCTTGGTCATGTGACTTTATGTGTGCATGTTTGTGTGTGTTTATTTCCTTACTCTGAACTCCAAGGAGCTCCCAGCAGGTAAGAATGGTAAGAATGGTAAGAATGGGCCACGGCCCTCAGCCAAAGCGGCTACCAGTGCTAAGACAAAAGTCAAGCAGAGTCCAATCCCCGAACCCGAAGACCTTGCATCACCCAGGCCTGAAGACATACAAGAGGGGTAAGACTCTCTTTCTCTCGCGCTCTCTTCTCTCTCTCTCTCTCTCTCTCTCTCACTCTCTCTCTCTCTCTCTCTCTCACTCTCACTCTCACTCTCACTCTCTCACTCACTCACTCACTCACTCACTCACTCACTCACTCACTCACTCACTCACTCACTCACTCACTCACTCACTCACTCATTCACACACACACACACACACACACACACACACACACACACACACACACACACACACACACACACACACACACACCTCTTTGGGTGTTTGACTCCCTGCCGAAAGGAATACCACATAGATGCACCCACTATTGCCAATAAATGATCCCCACAGCTTATGTTAAATCACCTGGTTATTATTTTCTTTTGTTATAACGTTAAAGCGTTCAGAAATATTCTGTGGGTTGCTAGTGTCAACTTAGAAACAAAAATAGACGCAAACACAAGCCAATGGCTAGTTGGTGTGATTCTGAGGTTCTTCACTGTTTGTGCCTGTTCATGGAAGACTCAAAGGCGCTCTCTTGTGAGCAATGAGATCTCGTGAACCTCGTTTGATGCATTCTGTCTGAAGATTACACCAACATTACTGTGCTGAATTTAAATGTTAATAATAGATAGCTTAAGGGTTACTGTTGCATATTTCAATACTACAATATCAAAGTGCAGTTCATACAAGAAGAGGAATTACTTCCCTTGTCTTATTTCCTCTGTAGTTTCATCTATGACATCAAACTGAAATATAAATGACATAATGTAGTCACATCTTCAATATTTCACAGTTTGAGATATATTTATGACTCGATTTAGTCCAAGCACTGAAGTTACTCCTGCATTATATCACAGCAGTATTATTTAGAAGAGGTTCTAGCATTTTGTCTTTATTTGCTTGGCACATGGGTTTTTTTCTGTAACTATTGTCACACACACTTTGACTCAACGACTCCTGACCGTAGGTCTAGTACACAAGCAGGGAGCTCTTGTGTGTGTTTGTGTGTATGCTTGTTTGTGTGTGTGTGTGTGTGTGTGTGTGTGTGTGTGTGTGTGTGTGTGTGTGTGTGTGTGTGTGTGTGTGTGTGTGTGTGTGTGTGTGTGTGTGTGTGTGTGTGTGTGTGTGTTGTTGTTGATGCATCGTATATAAACCTGTTTGTGTGTTAGTGTTTGTGTGTGTGAGTTGATGATGCTTTGTGTGTAAGTCTGTGTGTGTGTGTGTGTGTGTGTGTGTGTATGTATGTGCGTGTGTGTTTGTGTGTGTGTGTGTGTGTGTGTGTGTGTGTGTGTGTGTGTGTGTGTGTGTGTGTGTGTGTGTGTGTGTGTGTGTGTGTGTGTGTGTGTGTGTGTGTGTGTGTGTGTTGTTGTTGATGCATTATTGGCTGTGTGTCTGTGTGTGTGTGTCTGTGTGTGTGTGTGTGTGTGTGTGTGTGTGTGTGTGTGTGTGTGTGTGTGTGTGTGTGTGTGAGTGTGTGTGTGTCTGTGTGTCTGTGTCTGTCGTTGTTGATGCCTTATTGGCTGTGTGTGTGTGTGTGTGTGTGTGTGTGTGTGTGTGTGTGTGTGTCTGTGTGTCTGTGTGTGTTGTTGTTGATGCATTATTGGCTGTGTGTGAGTGTGTGAGTGTGTGTGTGTCTGTGTGTCTGTGTGTCTGTGTGTCTGTGTTTGTCGTTGTTGATGCCTTATTGGCTGTGTGTGAGCGTGTGTGTGAGTGCTCTGGTTGATGATCCGTGGCGTCCTCCCAGGTCTGAGGCCTACGAGGCCGGCCGGGCGGCGCTGCTCTACTCCTTCCCCGGCTGCCTGCGACGCTACGTGGTCCCGTGCTTCGTGTCGGACGGAGACCTCCCCGCGGACGACCCCCAGGCCCAGGCGGCGTGGAGGTAACGCCGTGCCGCGGGACGCCCACCCTCTGGACTGGACACACACCAGTATCACCTTAGAGTCTGACAATATTAATAATAATATTCGCCCTTCCCTTTAACCATGAAGATGATGGCAATCATAGTATTAGGTTCAAAGAAAAGTTTATATTTATCCAATTCGGACGGTTAATTTGCATTTTATTTCTTCCCTCCAGTCCCCAGAATACGCTTTTCTTGGAGCTGCATTGTCCTGCTGTACAGCCCCCTCTAGTGGTCATTTCAAACAACGGCCAGAACGCAATCGACTTCCAGCAAGCGGCCTTGGGTCCGTTGTGAAGTGTTACATCATTCCCATGACGCAAGCATTTTTTTTATCCAATTGACTCAGTGTTTACAGCTTTTTTAATCTTTGCTTTCTGATTTCTTTGAAGGACAAAAGGTTGTCCATAAGCTGACTATTCAGAACATCTCCAAGGAGTCTTTGGATGTATCCTTATCTGCAGATATATGCCAACGCAGGTGTTTTGATTGGTTGCAGAGGAGCAAAAGGCGGAGGTCAGACACATTGATATAATCTATTCTTTTTTGCAAAAAATAAAAAAGGAGTTGGCTACGTATGGATTTTAAAAATAATAATACAAGCTTCAAAGATAGGAGCTGTTTGGTTGTAGGAGCTGTTGTCTCCACAGCCCTGCCCCCCCCCCCCCCCCCCCCTGTCCTGTCATTGACCCTTGACCCCTGTCCCAGCTGAGTTCCTCCCTGCTGGACCCCGGGGGCCCCTTCCTCCTCCTCAACGCTCTGAGACGCCTTCCCCCCGGAGGGAGGTTCCCGCTGCTGCTGGCCTTCTGCCCCGCCCTGGGCAAGAGGGTAGGTGACGTTTAACCCCGCCCTGGGCAAGAGGGTAGGTGACCTTTAACCCCGCCCTGGGCTAGAGGGTAGGTGACCTTTAACCCCGTCCTGGGCCAGAGGGTAGGTGACCTTTAACCCCACCCTGGGCTAGAGGCTAGGTGACCTTTAACCCCGCCCTGGGCTAGAGGGTAGGTGACCTTTAACCCCGCCCTGGGCAAGAGGGTAGGTGACCTTTAACCCCGCCCTGGGCAAGAGGGTAGTTGACCCCTTAACCCCGCCCTGGACGCCCTGCACCAGGGCGCGGGGCGAGGGGAGGGACACCCTGCTCATGGGGACGGCCCCCCTCTCACTGTGACTCCTCCCCCCTTGCAGCACTGTGAGACCCTGGAGGTGAAGTGCCGGGGCATGACCCTGGAGGTGACGCTGCGCGGGGAGGGGGTGGAGCCTCTGCTCACCTGCCGCTGCCCTGACGGCGGTGCGGTCGGCGCCGGGCCCGGCGGTGGTCTGCTGGACTTTGGCTACGTGCTGCAGAAGGAGGGCACCGCCTCGCGGGTCCTGAAGGTGAGGAGACACGCCCGTGTAGGGCCCTGGGGGGGGGGGGGGGCGGGTGCCTGTGGGGTGGGTTCATGACGGGAGTGATAGTGCAGTGAGTAGGGTGGACTGAAAGCTACTGGGTTCGATTCCCAATGTCCACAGCTTACCTATTCTAGTACACAGGTAATTAGGTGGGTGCTGCATGCAGCGCTCAACAGTTTTTAAACAAACCCTCAAGACCTTTTTTCTCTCTTAAACTCTGTAGCACTTTAAGATTTTCGAATGTAAAGTGCTTTACAAATAAAATGTATGATTATTATTAACTACTGTTCTTCTTACGTTTTTTTCTTTCTTTCTGTCTATCTTTCCTCTTTATTATTCTCTGCATACTTTGGGACCTATCTCCTTCCTACATTTTTCACCTAGAGACTCCATTAAAATTTTAAAATGTTCATATTAGCTTGGAATCACGCGCTTCTTTTCAGATCTCTTTAATATTTTATACTTTTTAAGATATTAATACTATTTTTTACAATGGAAGTCAATGGGA
The DNA here is from genome assembly GCF_026213295.1 of Gadus chalcogrammus. Lineage (NCBI taxonomy): Eukaryota > Metazoa > Chordata > Actinopteri > Gadiformes > Gadidae > Gadus > Gadus chalcogrammus. Next base: position 23,129,636 of record NC_079412.1, on the reverse strand, counting down.
GGACGGCGGAGCCTTCCTCCCATTCTCTGACACTTACTACTTCAGACTTCGTAACTTCAGAATTTCGATTACCTTTATACTTTTATTTCAGATTCTTCAGTTAAATTCCTTTTACATTTCTGTATTTTCAGCAATGCTTTACACTTTTCATTCAAATGTCAATTTATTTGTTTCCAACCTTTATTTTTTTTTAAATGGTTTGCATGTTTATACTGTTTACTCCATTTAGACTGCTGAACTCTGTTCAAATCCCTTCAGTTGATTTAAGCCGTTTAACATTTCTTTATGCCTTAATCTATTTGGCTTTATTAAATATTTTCAACCTCACTTTGTACTACAGCATTCACCACATTTTCTGCAGGAAATGCATTTTCTAGTTCTTAGCTGTTATTGATAGTTTGATTCCTTCTGTATTATAGAATCCGAATTAAAAAAATTTAACCATATACTTCATTGATCCCTGGGGGAAAATCTTACCCCAAGTTATAACAAAATGATAATACCTACTCCACCTGATTTCTATGGGAGTTATACGGATGTTTGGTTTGACCTGTAAGACTGGGGCAGGCCCGCTACTCTAGAACGGACCACAGTGAAAAGAACGACACCGATGTTTCTGCGCAGCACTGGAAGGCTGTCCTCTCTCTCCCCTCAGCTGAAGAACCGTTCGTCCGTGGAGGTGCGCTACAGCGTCCTGCAGGCCAGCCTAGGGCCCCCTAGCACAGAGGACCGCCTGGCTGTCCTTCTCCAGGGGTACCCCGAATCCCGGCCCATCGTGGGTGAGTCCGACCCCAACACCCCCCTTCCAACAGCGGGTGGGACTTCCTGTGGTGGTACCGTGATTATTTTGCTGGTGATTCAGTGTGTTAAAGGGTGATGCCAGCGGGGGTTCCGGCTGTGACTGCTGAGGTGTGACCAGGCATGAATGGTTCACTGTGCTGCGCTCTGCATGCGTTTCCTGCACTGAAAGCTATTTTGCTGAGTGTGCTGATTCTGAATGCACACTATGTACAGGGTGCATTGTGTGCATTTGTGAGAGAGTAAGGAAGTGTGTATGATTGATAAAGGCCTGGTAGTGAGTGTGATGGTTAGAGCTATGGCTCATGATAACAAATTTAACGTTATTGATGCAATTTTGGACTATATTGGTTATGAATTAAGAGTTGTGTAAATAGTTGTGTGAATAATTATTTAAAAAAAAATAATAATAATAATAATAAAACAAAAACTGCCTCAAAAGTGTCTTTCAAAGTACCATTTGCCGGTTTAAAACCCTCTTCTAAACCAGTGTGTTGTATATATCCCAAATCCCTCTTGTACCAGGCCCCCAAAACCACAGTGGGCTGTGTGTGTTCAGCGTGACACCAGCAGGGGGTGCTGTCGGTGCGGGGGAGAGCCAGGACCTGACCGTCAGCTTCCAGCCGGACCACCCGTCAGTCCGCTACGCAGACAGACTGACGGTGGAGCTTATCAACAAGGTAAGTGGACCCACAGTTTTTTCCCTCAACAGAAACCCACTCACTGTTTACAGACGCCGTATTATAAGCCTGACTGAGTACATTACGTATGTAGTCCAGATGTACTCTCCGGGTGCACTGTGGTGTGTGAGGAGTACAGGCGTCCCCTGTGTGTCTCAGACTGTAGTGTGTGAGCTGGACCTGAGGGGGGCCTGCGTCTCCGGCACCATGTACCTCCACGGAGGAGACACTCTGGGCGGACCACCCCAAGACTACCTTCCACAGCCAGGACCCAGGAGTCCCCAACTCCCAGGTAGGGCTCTCTCCCTCTGTCTGTCTGTCTGTCTGTCTGTCTGTCTGTCTGTCTGTCTGTCTGTCTGTCTGTTTCGCTCTCTCTCTCTCTCTCTCTGTCTCTGTCTCTGCCTCTGCCTCTCTCTGTCTCTCTCTCTCTCTCTCTCTCTCTCTCTCTCTCTCTCTCTCTCTCTCTCTCTCTCTCTCTCCTCTCTCTCTCTCTGGCCTCTCTCTCTCTCTCTCTCTCTCTCTGTCTCTCTCTCTCTCTCTCTCTCTCTCTCTCTCTCTCTCTCTCTCTCTCTCTCTCTCTCTCTCTCTCTCTCTCTCTCTCTCTCTGCCTCTCTCTCTCTCTCTCTCTCTCTCTCTCTCTCTCTCTCTCTCTGTCTCTCTCTCTCTCTCTCTCTGTCTCTCTCTCTCTCTCTCTCTCTCTCTCTCTCTCTCTCTCTCTCTCTCTCTCTCTCTCTCTCTCTCTGCCTCTCTCTCTGTCTCTCTCTCTCTGTCACTCTCTCTCTGTCACTCTCTCTCTGTCTCTGTCTCTGTCTCTCTCTCTCTCTCTCTCTCTCTCTCTCTGTGTGTGTGTGTGTGTGTGTGTGTGTGTGTGTGTGTGTGTGTGTGTGTGTGTGTGTGTGTGTGTGTGTGTGTGTGTGTGTGTGTGTGTGTGTGTGTGTGTGTGCGTCGATGTCTGTTCCTCTCTCACTTTTTCTCCAATCTTTTATCAAAATGTGACAGGGGCCATTTTGGCCCCCGCGCTCTGGGTCCCACACGGCGTGGTGGCGACCATGAGGATGAGGACTGCTCTCCCCTTCCTCTCTCTCTGTGTGTTAGGTCCCAGCACCCCAGTCCTGCTGACCCTGAAGGCAGACCCCCACGCCGACCTGGGCCCCCAGCCCGCCGTCAGGGAGCTCACGGTTGGCTGCATCCGCCAGGCCCAGCCCCTGAAGAAGGTACACCCCCCGTGGTACACCCCCCGTGATGGAGAACGGCTGGTTCATGGGGACAGTGTTTTGCACTGGTTTCATCATTCAGCGATAAACAGGATTAATAAGATTAATACATTGTCAAGAAACATGGTTTATTATATACATTTGTGGTGTTTTGAGTTCATGGCGCGGAAGATAATGTTTTTCTCGGTGGATTTTGTTTCCCCACCTTTGCAGTTTAAAGAGCGGCCATCTTGTGTCTGGTCAGTGTCGAGCACTTGTAGAGCTTGTACCTCGTGAGGTTACACCACATCGACGCCTCCACTTTGGAGGTGTTTTGTTAGTGATTGTTTTGATAGTAAGACGTGTTGGTAATTTTTTGGTCATAAATCTTGAAAAAAAGAAAACATTATGGTGACTCGGGAGACATTGTGGAAACTGCCACAGCGTTTCTGATGAGAGACATGGCCAACAACCTTTTAGCCTAGGACTAGGACTGGTAACAGTTTATTTACGTACGATTTAGGATTTAGGATTACAACTCTCTGGGGTCCTCCCAACAAAAAAACATGATACATTCTGATATACAAACCTAATTTTTCTAATTTCTTGAAGACTCAACTCATACAATGAGTGCTTAACTGCCTCGTCCGTTGTCTAATGTTTATTTTGTCCATATCATGCATACATCAAGAGTGTTGACTTCACGCTTTGTGTGTTTCTTTAACTGAGCCTTGACCTCTCTGCCTTGACAGCTCCTACTCACTCCCAGCTCCACCCATGTTACTTTTCTGTCCAATCACTGCCCTGCCTTGTAGAACGGAGAGTTCCACTGGGACGGTCTCACGGCCCTCCAGCAGAGAGGCTTCAGCATCGAACCCAGCAGGGGGACAGTGGAACCAGGCCACACACGGGTCATCACCGTCTCATGGACTCCCCCTAGTGGACACAAGGTAGCAGTGCAGTGATTACAGATAGATTCAATTGTTTTGATTGGATGGGCCTGCTTCCTGTGTAATACTTTGAATCTCATTCTAAGCCTAAATTGTGTGTGTGTGTGTGTGTGTGTGTGTGTGTGTGTGTGTGTGTGTGTGTGTGTGTGTGTGTGTGTGTGTGTGTGTGTGTGTGTGTGTGTGTGTGTGTGTGTGTGTGTGTGTGTGTGTGTGTGTCTGTGTCTGTGTGTAGCCTTACGAGGTGGTGCAGGAGAGTGCGTCTCTCACGCTGAAGGGAGATGAGACAGAGGTGTATCGGGTCACAATGCTGGCCTTGGCATCCACATCAGACTCCCCAGAAGCCAATCAGGAGAGGGGTTAACCACACACTGACCAATAGTAAGCGGCGACTTCATCGTTTAAATAGGACAACCAGCATCTTCACAACCAGCCAAACCTTTAAAAAGAGAAACCACAATTTAAAATAAATAAATAATAATAATCAATAAAAAAATGTTACAAAGAAATGCATAATATCACTACATGTTCATAGCATATATACATATATAATGTAATATATAATAAATATATCTGTACATATTTTTTCCGGAAATGTGTAAAACAAAGTCCAATTTTCCATGTCCAAACTACTATGATAAGATATTGTTTAAATCTCTTTTTTCTCAGTTTTCTCTATGATTGCATTGCTAGCCTTTGACAGTGAAATATTTGTCTATAAGTCTCTATGTATATATCTATGATAAAGATAGGAGTAAGATGTTTTTTTATTTTAGAATACTTTAATTTATAAAGGTATTTTCAAAAATGTATATATTTGAAATAAATTCCTAAAAAAATGATGTAAAACTGGCTAGATTATTTACATAAACAACTATTTGAATATTTTTTAACATATGCTTCTTATAGATCTTCCTGGCTATCATGTGAAGACATCGTAGGCAATATATACATTGATTCCATTTCTGTTTTTATTTGTACATAGACATCATTGTAGAGGCTGCTCTTCTCTGCTGGAAACTGGTGTTCAGCGTTTGTGTGTGTATAGACCATATTTGACCAGCAGATGGCGTAGTTGAGCGCAGTGAAAATAAAGTGTACAAGGAAGCTGCTGTTCTGTTCTTAAGGGTTTGTCAGCCACTGTGGAGGCTGGCGGTGCCCGTTGTGCTGCTTCTAGTGAGGTGATTGTATTTGTATACACGTACAAAAGAGGTGAGGAGGATTTATTTATGAAACGTGCCAACATAATATCACCTATATAATTGTGCCCATTTACCGTGGTGGCCAGAATCAAGTAAAATAAGTAACTTTGAAATAAAACAACTCGATATCTTCTCACTGGAATAGTTTGAGGACCTTTCAGCCTCTATATTTCTTGGTTTGCATAAGGATCCTAGGTTCTTCCTTAACCAATGTTGGACTAGTCAAATGTAATGAGTGTCTTGTTTACCTGCTCAATGTACTGAAGATAAACTGTATTTTACCTTCTCAAGGATATTTACACAGTTCCCATGGTCTGTGTTTGTTTTTTGAATCAATTAGCTAGTGTGTAGTGTGTAGAGTGTTGATTTAGTCAAACGCTATACTCTTAGAACGCAGCACTTTGATTCATGTACATAGAAAAAGGGTTAGGAGAAGGTATTCATGGTTTTAAACTACTCCTCAAAATAAATTGAGTTATCCCTGTCTTTCTCTTGAAGCTGCTGTAGGTAAATTTTGAGAGTACAGAAAACAGCAAGACTTTCAACTTAAAAAAAATGTCCCCTCCCTCTCTCTCTTTTCTTTTCCATCATGTCTATATCATAGTAATTAGAACAACCAAATCCACCTCTGAAGAGATGTTCTACTCTGTTGTACACTGGCTATCTTGAAATAGTTAATCTACTTTGGCTTTCTTTGAATTAGCGGGAAGTTTATCTGAAGTAAAGTTATAAAAAAAAAACACATTCAAGTATTTGAAATTTGATGATGTGAACATTTATAATTCTTTATAAAAGTATTTATATTACAATATGAATAGGCAATACATAAACATCATAGGGGAATTATGAAAACCTAGTATTATTTTGTGATGGTTTTGTGTGTTTGTGTGTGTCTCTCTCTCTCCTCTCGCTCTCCCTCCCCATACCCCTGTGTGTATGAGCGGCAGATGTCAGTAATGCTAGTGAAGGCCAACAGGATCTGGGAGAGATACATGCGGTAAGCATTTATCACAGATTGAAACAGATTACACTAAATCAGATTAGCATCAGCCTCAACCTGCCTATAAAAGCCAAGGTCATTATGAGCTTAGCCTAATGTAATGTCACTCTCCGTCCTATGAAACACAAGCGGGAGTATTAGTTTTCATATTTCACAACCCTTTTCCCACTCTGTTCTGGTAGTTTGCTTTAATCCGATTGGCTGTCTGACCCCATGTGTTATTGCGTACGTGAGAGGGCTACTTAAGCCTGTCCTGTGTGGTTACAGTTGGCCCGGGGTATAGGGGACGGACGGACGGACGGACGTGTGGTCGTGCTTTGTCGCTAGCATTCCCCTGACATGCACTTTTGTTTGTCTGCTCAGGTCAAAGTCATGGCCTCTGGAGGGACGGACATATTGTAATCGATACATTTATGAGTAAAAGTGACCCTTGTTCTTTATTTCCCTTATTCTAACTCCAGGATGTGATGATGGGTGACACCCCCACCCAGAGGCAAAGAACAGTCTCGCCGTTGCAAAGCAACGTGTGCAGACGGGCGAGGGCGTAGCCATGGCAACCCCCTTTTCCCATCACTCAGCAGCTCTCTGAGCAGACTCTGAAGAACACGCACACTCACACACCCTGAGATGAGTTCAGATGTACTCATGTGTTTCTCATGTGGAATGGGTTACTGGTGCATTTCAATGTGTTAGGTATTGTCTTGATGTGAAATTACATTTTGCTTTACTTTTTTGATGTGCCTGGAAGTAGGGCTTTTATTCCGGAGGAGTAGAAATGCATCATTATACTTCCACTGAACGGAACTGAGCCCAACAGAGATCTGTGCCATCATCCTTGGGAGGGATTATTTAGGGATATGGTTATTCATGAGCTAGACATGAGGGGTAGGGCTGTACATCACTTGCAGATAAACACATACATATGCTGCTGCTCCTACTATGCAAACACTCTAGGGTCAACCCAACCAGAACTTTATTTAGACTTTATTTTATGAACTGATCCTGCTTGTTACAGTAATTGTGTACTGCTATTTTCTCAAAACATAAAGATGTGGTTTGATATAGATCCAAATGGGTATATTGAATCATGTTCATATTTGTGTCATATTTCTTACCCTCACAATTATTGCATACAAAACAACAACAACCACGACATTTCAACAACAACAACAACATAAACAACAACGAAAATCACACATCTATTAACTTAACATTTCTGGCTATCATCATCCCTTCCATCCTCATGGCGGTGTCATTATGAAGCTTATGAAGGTATTGTTCACTTTAGACCCAATGTAACTGCGTCGGTCCCAGGGGTCAAAGGCGGGGTCACAGTGTTCGAGGTCGTCAAGTAATGCCTAAGCCCAAGGGCACTCAGTCATCCTCTGGGAGGAGGCCTATTGTGGAAAGGTATCCTGGCAACCTAGTTTTGAGCCGATCAACAAGAGATATTCCTTATAACTATGCCTAATATTCCATCAAAGAAGTTGATGTTGAATATGAGTGTGTCCGCATCAGAGTTCATGTTAATTATATTGGTTAAGTAAACCAATGGTTCCTTGTTTAGGAATGAAACACTATATAGGTTGTTATAGATTATTTGCATTTGCCAATTGTCCAGTTAGCGTTCAGTAGGCAAATTCCACCAGGATTTTATTTGAGTTGCAAATCATGTGCCGTTCCAACATGACACGCACATTCCCAACAATAACTACTTTCTACTTCCTCCATAATGACACCTACATTGTATGAGAGATGTAATAATTTAGGCCTATCTATTACATAACCAATACAACTATTCTCCAGACAATGTCAAAGTCAGGGATGTTGTTCACATCAACGGTAGCAAAAACGGGACTGAGGTTTGTTGTAGTGGTAGGGTAAATGTTTTAAAAAGTGTAAAAGCTTTGCCAAAGGTGGCACTATTTCCCAGTATAATGATCCGATGTGGAGTGGTCGCCGACCCTTGCCGTGCGTTATGACGCTTGCGTAACGTGGGGTTTCCCGGAGCTGAGAGCAGGGTTACCGCCGCGCCCATCTCTGCTGTTTGATGGCCGCAGGAAGCGTCTGAGATACTGGTGTGAAGGAAGAAACAGGGGGACGACGGTGGGAAAGACAAGAAGGATTTCAGACTGGAAATAGGTTGCTCTGAATTGAAAGAACACTTACAAGTTCGGAAAAGGTGAACTTTTGCAGAAGAAGAAAACGTCTTAAATTGTGTGTGAAAAAAATCCCCCCCTCTTCATCTCTGCGCCTCTGTGCCGGTGTGTGTCTCACCCTCGGCGGATCGAAAACTGGGATCGGGGAGTGCCGCTCCTCGATAGCTCACTGGCTAAATCTGTGCTAGTAGGAGAGACGAGAGTCGATCTTTGCTGTTTCCAGTCAATGTGATATAAACGACGGATACCCTTGAGTGAAAGCGGGTAAGACAATTCAAGATACTTGGTGAGAAAGTGTTGTGTCGACTATATGTGCGGGCCGGCGGGGTCTGCTTGAAGCTCCAGCCCGGGCAGAGGGGCTTCCAGCGGGGTCGAGTTGGGTCCCTTGCCCGCTCAGAAGCTTGCTATCGTTAGCTTGTTGCTACCAAGTCGTTGCTGTCAAAGAGTATGTGGGGGGTGGGGGTGGGGGGCCCTGTTATCTTCTACTGGATGCAAAGTAAAGGGCTTAAAACCAAATGTTAATCCAATAATAATTTGAGATGGACTCTTCCCTGTACAACATCACAGTATCACGGATTAACATTATAAACCAGCTTTCCCCTCTCCCCAGCGAGCACTCAGTTATCGCTCATGTTAGTTAATGACAGCCATCCAAGTTAGCTGCAACTAGCACACCTTAATGTCCGGGATCCACTGAGTTTTCACTTTGACTTATGTTTTAACACTATCTAGCCGTTATCTCCCCGTTTTATTTTTTACCCTTTATGACTAATATCTAAACTTCATGGATGTACTACATATAAGGGTGCAGGTCAGTAACTGTTAGTGGTCTGCTGGTTCCTGATGCTAGTTAACTCCCAAAGTAAGCAGATTTGCCCTGCTTTAACTTGTTTTCCTTCCGAAACAACCCCACCAAAGCGACACAGGGAAATATCAGTGCCAGTGGGGTATTTACCAGCACACCACCTAGTTATGTAAATGGTTTGTTTCGTTCCACACATGGAAACTGTAGCATCATGCAAATGACAACGAAGGGAGTGTAAAAATGGCCACTTCTCCACCACCCAGAGTCAACACCACCTCCACCCCCTCTTCACAGGAGACACTCCGCACAAGTTAGCCAGGCCGAGCTGGGTGTGGGTCCACCCCGACCGCGGTCGTTTAAATACAACACATATTCGTCTGTATCCCCAGCTATACGGTGGTCTGACAGACTGTTAAAAACGCTCCGCGGAACATGAAGTATGAGAGCCGTCAGAGACTTTACGTAACGTGGTTCCTCGCACCGCGTACACGGCGCTTGGCCACACAGTTTAGGAAGGGGTTAGTCGGGCGAATGGGTTCATCCTGAGTATTGCAAAAGCTGAGGATATGGTTATTCACCGTCCTATTTCAATGTTACAAGACTGGTGGTTGGGTTTAGTACCGGGGGTTGACAATGCAGCACTTCTATCTCTCTCGGTTGAGTGTCCAACCGGGAAATGGCTCATCGTGGAGCTCGGTCTTGTGGATGTTTTACACTGCTCTAAAGCGATTAGTGACAGCGTTCATACAATCACCCAAATCCGCCCAAAACTAGTCGTCGAAGCGCCATAGAAATGTAGTGATTTGGACGTGGGTCTGAAGCGGGGCTTGTTTTAGTACACAAGTGTTGGTTTTAAATCCAATTGTGCCTCATTTGGCCCTCTGACTCGTAATAAGACACGAAGGTGTGTTTCTAATTGGATTCCTCCAATCTGTTTATCTTGAGACCGGCTTGCGGAGAGGTGTGTTTGCGCGGATACCTGAGCAGCCATGGGCCCGTTGTGGTTTATGGTCGAGCTTAGAGGGGGAGACCGATACCTACTGGTCACACTGTTTCACAACCAAAGATCTTAAGTGTGCATAAGATAACTGCTGATAAATCACTAGAAAGGCCTGCCAGATAGGGAAGGTTGTTTTTTAATAAGCACGAAGGCTGTCGGCAGGTAGCAGCAGCATTGCCGTTCTCTGGCACCGAGGGGAAATCGCTGAGAGAAATGACTATTGTAATATGGTCTGTGGGTGCGTTGGGCGAATTCATAGCAGATCGTCTCTGATATCTTAGTCACGTCAGAAGTTTGTCGTTTGTCTGAAAAGAGCTATTTGTATTTTGCGAGTCCACAAAGATGAATTCATGTCGCCAGTGTGCCCGATCCCTCCGCCTCTCCGAATGAATGGGTTCCTGTATTCAGGGCCTGAGCAGCTGCAACCAACAAGATGGCGTTCAAAGCCTTTTCATCGCCGCTTTTCCTCAGCCCTGAGAAAGACAGCTGCCTAACATCGGAACCGTTCGGGGTTGGCAGACCGGATTTCTTTGATTTGACATGTAATTCAATCACACAATAACGTGGGGCATTGTCGAGCGTTTGGTTGCGGATACGGCCCACGTACACCAAAAGCTGTGCGCGCAGCCCCGTCGTAGGACAACATGGTGGTGAAGGGGTGTTGCACACACACACACTCACTCACACACACACACACACACACACACATACAGTGTAGCAGCTAAAACGCGGGGCTGTACAATACCACCGCTCTAACCGATTGAGATTTGGAATATGATTCCATTGGAAATGCTTATATTGTTGTCCTTTTTGACTGTCTTGCTTAAGGATAAGTTCATCATTCGTTCCTCATGTTCTTGGCAAATTCGTGGTCATCTCTGGTAGAAAAGTGTTCTAAACGTTTCCCTGAATCGACTCCGTTATTCTGATTTTAACATTTCATATAATAGGATATGAACAGCATATCTGGAGGTGTGGCCAGGTTCTACGAATGTCTGTTTGTTCTAGTTAAACATATAACCGTTATATTAACGCATTGCATGCATGCATATTTCGGTGATATGCTGTTTCTTGTGTTGGGGGGAGTTACTGGGCCATCACATGTTACTGTGAATCTTTCTGTATGGATTCCTGGATAATATTGCTTTCCTCTGGGCATTGTTGAAAAGTTGTGACATTATATGATAGTTGTGACTTAATAATCGAAGTATTGCTACTTTCGATTATTCTCTCTATATATGTATATATATATAATATATATATATAATATTTGTTTATTCGATTTTCGGGTGGTCATGCAGCCACAAAGTGTGACATTTTATCATAGCTCAAGTTGCCCTAGATATCCAAATACAGCACAGTTGCTTGCTTTTATGTCTAATCCCTTTGTTACATAATGTACCAATGTGTGTATCTCTCTATCTGTTTTAACTCATGTAATTTTGCCTTGTATTTATTACTGGTAAAATATTGTGCCCTTAGTCTTGCCTGTAGTGTGTATTGTATCCATGCTCTGCTCAGTAGAACATTGGGTGCTATTAAGAAAGGTTAAGCCATACCCATAGGCGGTTTAACTGTTAAGCATTGGGCCGATTTATTGGGCCGAGTATGGTATCTTCAGTGGAATAAGTGCATGTAAGTAGCATAACATATCATACCAGGTATCTGAGCCTGGATCATAACTTTCTGACTTCCTGGGCCTTTAACTTTGCACATCATGAGCAAGGCCAGATGTAAAAAAAAAAAAAAAAAACAGTCATACAGTGAGCATACCATTGTCACCATGTTTAGCAAGCGAGTGGGAACCAGCAATCCTTTTTGTCCTCGTAGCCCTCAGAAACCTGTCCAAATCCCATGTGCAAACTCCCTCTAAATGTCCTCCGTGACGACGCTGACAGCACCTCTATCTGGCGGTGATTGTTTTGAGCGGCTGACCTGGCAGTGACCCACAGCACCAGCCCCTAACTGAGAGGCATTGGGTAACACCCAGCGGCCTGGCCTCTTTACACTGGCCTTTTAGACGTACCTGTACCGTGCTTGAGCCGATGGCGTTTAATCTCTGGGTCCGTCCCCACCCCCCAGCGCCGCTGCCGACAGTACAGGGTGTCGCCTCACGACGCGGAGCGTATGCTAACGACGCCTGAGTCATCTGACTTTCTAGAAGGGATTTTGATGATTTTATTAATGGTTTTCATCCGGCTAATGTTTTTAGGTTGTGTCCCACATCCCTACAAAGACAGAATGTGCACCGGATTAAATCCCTTCAGTGTGTGGGATTGGGCCCTGTGGGATTATGTGGTTCGGTCAGTGATACTCCTTATTTCATGCACATCTCCCATGATCTGCTCTAAGCTATGTGGAAGTCCCTATCGTGAACAAAGGCCACTATCATTCCCACATAAACACATGTTGACCTTTTACACAAAGATGTCTGAAACCGATCCTGGTAATGTTTTAGGTTGAATTTTTAGATCCACCTAATCAAGTTGTTTGATTTAGGTATTTGCCCCAATCGAAGCATAAACTTGACAAGAATTGCTGCGGGTGGTGTGTATGTATTATGTTTTCCATCATCCCAGTACAGTAGTCAGAAACCCATTGCCCTGGGCAGTGGGCACCCATCTGCTGATCTCTGGGCTCCGCTCTTCATTGGCCGATCCATTCTTAAAGCCATAGTTCACGCAATTTCCCCCACAGTGTGCATCTTGTTATTCATGCACGTTCTCTTGGCGACATTGAAACTGGCCGGTTTTCTTATCCATTATTTTATATCCTCTTGAGAACGGGTCATACCCTACATGACCTATTTAGCGCACACATACCCTCCACCGCAACCCTTCCCCCATTCACACTTCACACTATCCTGTGGCTCTTTATCCCCACCAGGGCCCTCCTCCATCACCCTATGGGTCATGAGTGGATCATGGATGGTCTCTGTTGGAGGAGGGGGGCCTGTGTCCGAGGCCTGGCTCTTACCCCGCCTCCCCTCCTGACACCCAAGTGTATGTGTATTCCAATACAAACAAGCGGGCCTCGGGGCCGGCTGGTTTATTTTTAGTGCGGAGCAGCATGTGACTAGCCACTCTCCCACCCCCGCACCTCCACCGCGCACGGATCGAACCAACCAACCAACCAACCAACCAACCAACCAACCAACCAACCAACCGCCCACCCACCCACCCACCAACCCACCGGGCCAAGGGTTATCAAGAGATCTGTCCCCCAACCAGGATGTAGCTTCATTTTAGAGTTCAACCAGGACTTTTGATGCACGGCTGCCAACAAGGGAAACTTTGTTTGCCAGCGGCGGCATTGGGGCGGCTCCTGTTGACGACAGGAGCCGCGCCGGGGACTTGGGCCCTGGCTGGCCTCGGTCGAGGGCCACTGTTTTGAATAGGCAAAGTGAGTGGCGCCGGGACCGTTGTGGAGCGGTGCACGGCTCTGTGTTGTCCGCACAGTGCCAAGCCGGCGGCCGTTCTCCGGAGCACCCCGCGGTAATAGGCCGCTGGGTGGATCGCAGAACCGCCCCTGCTTTGAATGATGGTAGCCTCGCTCTCTATTTACATTCTCCAGCCATTAGATTGGATGGTTGCAGGGAAATGTGACCAAACCTGAATTCCAAGATGACGGGGAGGAAAAAGACTGCCAGAGTTAGCTTTCAGATCTCGCTCTGTTCTCTCTCCCTCTCTCTCGGTCTCTCTCTCTCTGTCTCACTGCACTCTCCCATCTCCTCCTTTCTTTCTTCCAAAAAGGACCTGGAGGGTCACTAAAATAAGAGGCCAATGTGCTGTTTGTCATGTGACTTTTCCCACTCTTGTTCCAATCATTTTTGGGAAACTGCAAGAGGAAGAAAGTTTGGGAGGGGGGGGGGGGGGGGGGGTGCTGTTTTATGAATGCAGTGAATGGAGTTTATTTTGTGCCTTTCAAACACATGTCATGCGTTTGGCTTGAGGCAAGGCTTACTGTTTTTTCAGTTGTTTTTGTCTGTCGTGTCCACATCTCTGTATGAAAAGGTGGTTGAACATATTTCCCAAGCACAAATCATACCTTTTGTTAATGTATGCGATTGTGCAAGACCGACTGGCTATGACCACATTGGATCGCAGATAGGCGTCCAGTTGTCTTTAGATACGTAGGAATCTAATTTCATAAATATGAAGTTCAACCCCCAATGATGGAAATGTTTACGATTTATTATACATTCAATAAACATCCGGTGTGTCCATATTATTTACATTATCACATATCGTTTGTCTTCAGCATTGTCTGAGCCTGGAGGTAAGTCTTTTTTCTTTCCTAGTGCTAGCAGTTAATCATATCATTATATAAACACTGAGCCCTTGGCGCAAGCTAGCCGTTTCTCCTCACCATTTTGGCTAAGAGTTGTGTGTCAGACCTCGTCCAGGAAAATCGGATAAGTAATGAGCAAGTTCATTTTTCTCACAGGAAGTTCTTCTTCACCTTGCGTCCATGCGCTGAAGGTACAGGCAGTGATAGGGAGTCACCACCTCTGCAGAAGCCTGCAGTTTGTTATTTGTACCCACATAGCCCTCTGCTTACTTGGTGCATATGGCATCATGGAATGTTTCCCCAATCAATCAATTCATCTCCATGGCCAACCCCTCCCCATTGATGTTATGTCAGGTTTCATCAGAGCGTGTCCGTCCAAATTCGTAATTTGTCGGAAAAGGCTTCTTTGACAATTATTGGAAGGCATTTTCTGAAGTATCATCAGACACTGGGGGAAAGAATAACCTATTTTCTTATTCACGTGGTGTGATTCTGTGAATGATATGAAAAATGATTGAGAGTTAATGAGTGATGACGTCCATTAGTTGTTCATATAGAGCCATGGCATCAAGAGTAAATGCATTCCTGCTGCCTGAGCTACTTCTGTATTCAAAATCTATCATTTTCCATGATATAAATAGATGTATTTCTCTTGAATAGCTTTATTTATAGAATGAAATTAATCACAACAAGACACTTTTAATTGACCTTGGAAAGAACTAGACATGACTGGCTTCATGTGTCATACTCTCCCTTTTACATGGTAACTTTAAATCAAATAACCCCAGTAAGTTGAACTGGAACTGAACCAAAGCCAAACCAACAAATAAAAATAAACAGATTGATTACTGGAGCATTTTTAATCATGCTCGATTATCCCCTTTGCTCTTAACTATTCAACCGTTGTACTTTAAATCTTAAGGATTCTCTATTCACCAGCACTCCTGTGGACTTGACCTTGCTGGTTGTGAAAGGCTTTTGTGCAGTGTGGATCCTCAGCCCTGTCCAATAAGAGCCATTTGCTAGGCCCAAGCTCTTTCCCCTGCAGGCCTGAGGTTCCTCCACCCATAGTGTTTAATGGAGGCCATGCCTTGTCCAGTAGCTACCAAGCAGAATGTCTAGGCTTTAAACATCCCAGACCTTAAGTTCCTGATCTTTTGTTGCCGCCAAGTTTCATTGTATTTCTTCCGGTTTTATGAAAGAAGTCCTTATGAATAGGCGGGTCATTCTAAATGCATAGCAAAAAGTTGAATGGCTGTGGTTGCATAGGCGAACCATGGCCCTCTTTGCGTCTGTACGCCCCTTCCACTAATGCTTTCATGCTAATGGTTAACACAGCGCAACACCAAGCCTCTTTGAACTATGTAGCAACATGAAACTGCATTTTTGTGTTTTCATAGCTTGTGTTGTGGGACCAAGCCGGCCGAAAGGGAACAATTGGGAGGGACTAATTAAACAGTTTAGCCCAGATTGGTTAAAAGTGCTCACATGCATTCATGCTACTGAGGGAATTTTCCTGTTCAGCTAAGTTAGAAGGACAACAACCCGATGAACACTAGCTAAGGCTCTCAGCTCATTGCTAAGACAGAAGGATCTTAACCAGCGCAGATGCTCTGCCCCATGGGAAAGGTTGGTGGCAATGCACCTCAAAGTGTTGCGGTTTCATTACTACCACTGTTAAGCTAGTTCGGACTAAGGCCTCAGATTCCGATGGATGGATCAAGTCAAGCTCTTTACATCCTTGTGTGCTTACAATCTCGTCAATGCATACAAATAAAACGCAAGTTAAGTATGACTCCTTGAGGTCTTTTGTCATAAGTATTAAGTATGTTCTCCTTCCCATGATTAATATGGAATGGAAGTCTGGTATCTTAATCGTGTGTATCAAATGTTATGAGGGTATTGCACATAATGCACATAAAAAAAAGGCTGATAATCTGCGTAGATTCTGGGCTCTATGAAGGATGATTCACCAATGTACTTCTAGGGCAAAGGCCTAATGATCACAAGAATCGTGGGGAATTTTACACATCACACTTTGAATCGATATCTTCTCAATGATTAATGCTGACCGGTTAACACCATAATATCTTTATTTCATGGCTACACAATACCACTGAACCACGAAATGATAACCAAACCAGGATTGAGTAAGCAGACTCGAAGTGCCCATTCTTGGGAAAGGTCCCTTTTATGTAAGAAATGTGATGAATATATATGCTACTTAATGATTCAACTAATCACAGAAGAGTGGATTCTGACTTACCACATCATTGCACGTATAGTACGTGTCCAGGTGAGTATTTCATTTAGTTTGGCATTAGAAGTCATACTCTCAGTACAATGCCTCCGCATCACTCGGTGAGCTGAAGATGTTCTGCAGACCCAGTTGAACATGTTAAGATGTTCCCCGTTTAACACCATTTTTGGATGCTAGCTAACCCTAACCCTATTCCATCACTCTAGCTCACTGCAGGTCTGTTGAGACCACGCCCCCTACATGCACTGTGCATTCCGCCGTCACATGTGACCTGATGACTTCTAGAACCCTGGAACACACTTTTGAGCCCAGAGCATTATTTAACTCAAAATTCATGTTTTTGTTCTTCAATGAAAGAATAAAATAATTAGAACTTGTTAAAGTTCTACTGACGAATAAATCTGCAAAAATGATGTTTTGCACGTTTTTGTAGTCTTTTAATCGTTTTTTAAAGTGTCATTTTGCATGGAGTGTATATATATATATATATATATATATATATATATATATATAATTTATGCTTGGATATTTAATTCCCAGAATTCTCAGATTTTTAATATTTCCTAAATTCCCCAGCTTAACTTCCCATGGTAATTTCCCGGAAAGTTTCCAGAAATTTAGCGGAAATTGTCCACCCCTTTGCAACCCTACTAGTCATTCACCATCTCGTTCTGTCTGAACTGCTCTTTAGTGTGGGGGATGGGGAGCCTTCTCTCATCTCGGCGGAGGGATTTCTTTAGTGTGAGCATAGTGGTTTGTAGCCTCAGGTTTCTGCTCCACTTTCAACTGAGAAAATGGGCTACGAGGCCCGAGGATAATGATCCCCGTTCAGCTATTCTCCATAAAGTCCCTCAACGAGCCAAGATGAACCTACTCCTCAGATGGTTAACCAGTGATTACATCTTGGGTGTTTTTGGATTAACGGCTGGGAAGCTGGAATTTGGGTTGGCCTTAGGATGGCAGTGAGCAGCATGTGTGCCGCATCAAAAGCAACGGTGGTGCTGTGGTTTTGGCGGACGAATCCGGAATGGAATTTCCAGCAGCAGCAGCAGCAGCAGGAATCCCGAGCTGCCTGTTCGGCCAACCACACAGCTGTTATGTTGTGTCACAGAGCTGGGTGAATCTGCCCTCTCTCTGTAGGTCAAGGCTGTGGGTCATGCAGATGGCTGTCAGTGACTACCATGTAACCCGGGGAGGGGGAGGGAGGGAGGGGGAGGTTGGGGTGGATCTTGGCGAACAGCAGTCGGGGACGTCTCTCGTACGGCCAGCCCAGTGTGGTAACGTCTCCGTTACAAAACCAAGGATGTCCGGCTGCAATCCAGTCCGATTCTGTTACAATCGCACAACTGGCTATCGTTTAGTGGAGAGGAACCATAACCCATGACAGCGAGAGATGGGGAGTCGGGTTAGATCGTGGGCTGGGGTTGGGGGAGCTGTGGGAGGGGGGGCTTTTAAGAAATGGCTGGCAGTGTCTGCTAGTGCATCGTCCTCCATATTCCGGTGCTTTTTTGTGACCTGGTTCTGTTTCAGCTGCATTCACCATGCATCACTTACCCACAGCACTTAGCTAGCTCATTCCTCTTAGCCACACACATAAATATGCACATACACACGTGCCAAAATGCGCAAGATACAGACACACACAATACATGCAAACACAATGCCCGACTACACACACGATGCACGACTACACACACGTTGCAGATTCACGTACACACGCATGCATGTGCACACGCTTATATGAACACACTGTCTCACATGAGCACATACAGCCACGTACAAACACTGATATGATGCGTGCACCCATGGAAGCTGCCCAGTTCATTCCATTCCTGCCATGATGCGAGAGACCTCGTGGATCATCAGTGTATGCCCCCCAGGTTGGGTAGGGGGGGGCTGTGTGTGTACTGTGTACGCACACGCACGTACACATGCTCGCGAGCACAAACCTTTTGAGAGAATGTAGGTTATGTGGTTTTGTAACTAATGTGCTCTCTCTGCATCCATATGGCGCGTCTGCATGCATATCTCCAAAGATTATGTCACAAAACTGAAAAAGTGCGGCATTGAATAGCCTACATAAACATTCGATACTTGAACTGGATTGATAATTTTCCACGTCAGCCATATTTCCAGCCAAATACAAACGGCAAACCCCATTACCGCACTAGAGTGTTCAAAACAAATGTGTGTTTTTCCTGTACAGCGCAGAAAAACTATGTTTTCAGTGCCGGCTACTGTTGTAACTCCCTTCCCGATATTTGTAATGTGTAAACCACACCACTTCCTCTTCAGCCCTGTATCCTGTGCACCAGCTCTCGCTATGTTGGCCAGGCCCATTTCGGCTTTGTTAGGCAGATCCCTTATTGGGGTTTTCAACCACAACATCATCAATAGAGTACACACATGATACATCCCCCGCTCCGTTTATTTACCCCGTTGAGTTCCCAGCACGGCTGCACCCAGTGCCATAGGAGCTCGGGGCGGGGCCAAACCTCAGCTCACCCAGTCCACCGTGGTGTGAAGTGGAAAGCAGGAGCTATGCTATGGAGATGCTTTTAAATGGTGTATTCCATCTCTAAACACTGGGAGGATGGGTGGATGGAGGAGTGTGGGTGGGGGGGTGGGGTTGAAGGCGGGTGTTATTGCTGCTTTTCCACCCCGCCACGATTAGAGTGACTCTCACATCCCACGGTTGCTGCACTGAGGGTAGAGCCGCCACGCCCCAGAGTGCCTGGTGATCAGGCAGTAAAACGACAGACGGACGGACGGACGGACGGGGGACAAAAAACACTCAGGACGGCATCGTTATGGCAACCCTCTAATGGACGGATAGGGCTACTGCCAGTGGTTATTTGATTTGATTGATGGATTAATTAAGCTATAAAGTGCCATGAATTGATCGTAAATACAATGAGTAACTGGAGATCAAAGTTTGGTTTCTTGGTCTGATTTTATTATGGTCGTAACGGTGTATATCCAAATCCATCTTATGTTTGCATTTGCGGACTTAACTGATGTTTTGTTTTATCTGGATAACACATGGTTGCATTATGAAAATCTGTTTTGTTGAATCTTTAAAAAAAAAAAAGAAAAAAAAGATAGTGGATGTTCATTGGTCACTGCTCTTCTGTGTGTAGTCTCCCCAAACCATGTTGTCCCAGTTGACGAACAAACTCACCGTGTGTCACAGCATACAAATGAGAACCAGTTTGCCAGCGGCCGTCATCTGGGCACTAGTGACCCAAATTGGGACACACACACACACACACACACACACACACACACACACACACACACACACACACACACACACACACACACACACACACACACACACACACACACACACACACACACACACACACACACACACACACACAGAGAGAGAGAGCCCCCACGGCGCTGGCCTCTGCTTCTCTTCCTCTTTGGTCGCAGAGCGCTCAAATGCAGAAGTCGGCCATTGCTCAACTGTTTTGCATGTGTGTACAACCTTTTGCGAACGCTAAGCTAGCCGGCCAGCGTGTCAACAGGTGTGAAGCGGCAGTGAGCCAGAGTCATAGCAACCTCGCAAAGGATGCTATGGCGCCACACCCACCCTGGGTTGTTTTTGAACACTGCGAGAAGGAGTAACAGACGAGCAGTGAGAGGGAACCACCCCTAAAGAGGAAGCCGCTGTTGAGGGCAAGCGAGAGCGTTGTGTTTATATATATAGAGAGAGAGAGAGAGACAGGAGCTCTGCTGCTGCACTTCCTAAGGTGGAGGCTCTGGCCGCAAACAGTCGTCGGCCCACTCTCCTCTTGGCCGCACTGCCGGTGTCCACTGTTTGAAGCACACACTAGATATTCACTGCAAAATTCACACTTCCGAGCACAGGACAACCGGCTGGAGAAGAATGGAGGTACGGCGGGGGGATTGAGGGACGGGACTTCAGAGCTGGGAGGAGGCAGTGTGGAGCCATGAAATGAAGGGAATGGAGAGGAAAAAGGCCCCATGCAACATTACTACGACTCCCTGTCTGGCACACCTCTCAGAATGGTGCATAGTGTCTAAAACAAGTGTGCTTGTTCCGGTGTGTGTTTGTGGTCGCGGGGTGTGAATGCATTGCAGTTCATCAGTTTATTTTTAAAGTGACGCCTTACCTGATGTCGGTTTGGCACGTTCAATATGATGGATTGAAATGCTGTAAATTTATATTGACCGTCAGACACTGATGGTGACAAAACAATGGATCCCGTTCCCTTCACAGAGATCCATTGTAGGATGAGGAGAGTAGTTATGTTATGTAGGAGTATTCTCGGATCATACTTTTACGCCTTGAACCGTAGAAGCTCGGAGGCGGCTGTGTCGGTTGGGATCCTGGACCGTCCATTCCCGTGTGTGTCACCTGCCCGGCCGTGTCGTGCCGTAGCACGGAGGCTAACCGTGACCTGGCCCTGCCACAGCCGTGGGAGGGAGGAGGGGGGAGGGGGGGGGGGGGGGGGGGGAGCAGGGCTAATTCAGCAGCATCTCCTCCCCTCCTTCGTCCTCTGCTTGTTCTCTCTCATTAGGATAATCGGGGCCTGTCCTCCCAGCCACTCGTACCCTCCCCCTCCTATGTTCCGTCCCTGGCTAGCCACGCCCCCTTCTTCCATAGGGGCGGGGCCTATATCTCTAGCTTGCACTTTCTCTGCCCCAAATCTCGACCAACACACCCCTCCTCTCGTACCCCCCCCCCCCCCACCCAACATGCAAACAACAGCCCATGCTGACTCCTGGGAATTCATGTTGCATCACGCCCAAATGTTAATGGCTGAACTATGGCCCACAGTGTGTGTCATCCACACACAAGACTGGGGCTGGGGTGCGTTCAAGACAAGTATTTGCGTTTGTTTATACATTGCCCCGGTGTACTTGGGGCTCTGGCCTGTGTCGTCAAACACGCCACATCTTCCTGCTGTTGTGTTCTGGTGTACAGGTTTGGTCTCCGCTGAACCCTGCCTAATGCAAAAGTTAATAGTGAGTCCGCACTTTGACTTGTGTGTGTGTGTGTGTGTGTGTGTGTGTGTGTGTGTGTGTGTGTGTGTGTGTGTGTGTGTGTGTGTGTGTGTGTGTGTGTGTGTGTGTGTGTGTGTGTGTGTGTGTGTGTGTGTGTGTGTGTGCGGAATCAGATTTCACTTCCCTCTCTCCTTGTCACCGCGTTGTGCTGGAGATGTCGGAGCCGATAGGACTGGCTGGAAAATGTTAAGTCTGCTTCCCTCCTCCGCCCACCTCCTCCTCCTCCTCCCTCCTCTTCCTCCTCCCCCAGCTCCTCTCTAAAAATAGCCGACAGAGAGAAAGGGAGGGAGAGCGAGAAAAGGCAGCAGTGTGCTGATGCTCGCTCTATCGTGGCTGCTGGCAGCGGCTGCATGCACTCCCACAACCAGCACAGGAATAAATGGGCCCTTTGAATCACACCTCTGCCATCTTCACAAAGCTCTGCCCCTTGAGAGGCACATTTCTCCACATTCATACAATATATATTTATATATCGCCACCCTTGCCGATAAAGAAGAATACAACCGAAATTGCAGGCAACCTCTGAATTCTGGTCATAATCCAGTGCGCTCTCTGTAATCATTAAGTTGTTTTGGGCCGAGGAATTTCGTCTTTTCACAGACCTGGGTTCCTTCCCCTTTTCCTCTTTAAGGGCACAAAGGCCACAGGCACACGCACAAACAACAATGAGTAAGAACCATTCCGCTATTAATATATAACTAAACCGGATGGTCAGATTGGGACTAAATAAAGGGCAGCTAAGTGTTACACCCTTTCGCCCCCTGGCCAGAGCCCAGCGTTAAACCACACACACACACACACACACACACACACACACACACACACACACACACACACACACACACACACACACACACACACACACACACACACACACACACACACACACACACACACACACACACACACACGGGCTGTGCAGTTAGATAATAATGAAGCATTCCAATTTCTATTTGTCCGATAAAACCTTTATTAAACAGAATGTTGGACGAAATTGGTATGCCGGCTTTAATCGAAGACCTTCTAGTTGAAGTATAGTATAAAAGATGGAGGTTGCCTTTGTAGCATTTACTCAAAACTATTACCCTTTGATGACCCTTTATACTTAAACGTAAATGTGACCAATAGCCTGTGAGAGTTTATAACAAAGTTACTAAACCCTGAATCTACCAGTAAATGTTCAGTGACCAAACCTTGAATCTACCAGTAAATGTTCAGTGACCAAACCTTGAATCTACCAGTAAATGTTCAGTGACCAAACCTTGAATCTACCAGTAAACAATCACTGTCCAGCTGTTGGTTTTGCCCTTTTGAACCGGTGGGTTATTTGTTTTGTTTTGAAATGGCACAGGTGTGTACACTGGTGTTTTCCATATAGGTTGTACTGAAAGCTGATCCCTGCCCATAAAGCTTTGGTTGTAAAGGCCACCAGCGGGTCGATTAAACTGGGACTGACACAGCGCGCTCATTACGTAGATTACGTCGACTTTTTTTTATCAACAAGATTATGGAGGGGGTTAAGGCGCATTGCTTGGACGAAGACCTGTTTAGGCTGGTTGGCCAATCAGGTAGACGGACAGGTAGCCAGTGAAACGCTGCGCGCTTGAAGAGCAAGGTCTCCGGTCAGAGGGTCTTGCAGGATATAGGATCTGTATTGAAACCAGGGGAAAAAGAAAGAGGTAAGTCGCCATTGTGCATGCATGTCAGCTGTCGGCAAATTTAAAATCATGGGCTGTACTGCAGTTCCAGAACAGGACGGTTTTTATCATGTTGATTTGTCTCCCAAAATATTTATTAGGCGTAACTGTGAACAATGAATGCATTGAATCTGATTTGATTGGTGGAATCTGAACATATTTACGAGGTAGAATGTAGTTGTTCTAATTAGCTTAAGAAGTGCATGGGATGTTTTGAATTAATTTAAACTCAATGTACCTTGACGATTAATCAACGTATCGGTGGAGGTACAAGTGAACTGGTGAAAGTGTTTGCACTAGTAGATGTAAAAGTACTAGTTAAGCAATAGACTGGTCAGAACAGGTAAACCAGTGAAGGTGTCAGAACAGGTAAACCAGTGAAGGTGTCAGAACAGGTAAACCAGTGAAGGTGTCAGAACAGGTAAACCAGTGAAGGTGTTAAAACAGGTAAACCAGTGAAGGTGTTTAAAAAAAGGTCAACCTGTGAAGGTGTCGGAACAGGTAAACCAGTGAAGGTGTTGGCACTAGTGAACCAGTGAAGGTGACTGTTCACACTAGTGAACCAGTGAAGGTGTTGGCAATAGTGCACCAGCGAAAGTCTTACTAGTGCATCGGTGAAGGTGTTGGTGTTGATACTAGTTCCCCGGCAAGGGGGTGGTACTAGTGAACCGACGAAGGTGGTTGTACCTGTGAACCAGTTAAGGTGGTGGACACTAAACCAGTGGCCGTGTAAGCACCAGTGAACCAGTGAAAGTGCCCGACAGAACCAGTGAAAGGTGTCAGGACTAAGGGCGTCGGGCAGCGGATTGGGGTCAGCTGGAAGGCCGCTGCTTTTAGGATCATCAGCAAGTTTTGTCTTAAACGGATTTGGCTGGAGGAGCTGAATCAACTGTGTCCCGGGATTACCAGGATGACATTGGAGGAGAGTTTTAGAGTCCCCAGGCTAGAGCTCCTGAGAGCTTTACCAGTGGCCGCCCCAACTGATACTATTGAGCTGCAGTCGCACCAGGAACCCTTCCCCGCCGGCGCACCTTACACGGGACTCCCCCCTCAAGGTTGGATGGACCCCCCCCCCCGCGCCCACACACACACACCTTTTGCCTTTTGTGTGAACCTAGCCAGGCCCTGGGTTCATTTTGGCCAGGTAGAGTCGGGGTACGCGTGCTTTCTAACCTGCTGGATGGATTATACTCGACGCAGTTCCTGTTCAGGAGCGCGGTGGGCTTTTTCAATCGAGACCACCTTGTTCTGCCCCAGTTTTGTTGGGGTAGCAGGGGGGGAAGGCAACATTCAATGTTGTTCTGTTTTTTTTTCCCGTTTGGGATCTTGGTCTAAACTAAGCTGCCGAGATTGCCTGTTGCTAGGTAACGGTTGGAAGCTGATGCAGACATGGCTTGTTTTCGTTCTTCTAGAGTGTTGTGGCTTCCCTGGAGCCCAGTGACTTTGTCGGGGGCTTAGGCGCTAGCATAGGCAACGGGGATGCTATCGGACTGTAGCATAGGCAACAGGGATGCTATCAGTCTGTAGCATAGGCAACAGGGTGTCTATCGGACTGTAGCATTGGCAACAGGCAGGGATGCTATCGGACTGTAGCATTGGCAACAGGGATGCTATCGGACTGTAGCATAAGCAACAGGGATGCTATCGGACTGTAGCATAGGCAACAAGGATGCTATCGGACTGTAGCATAGGCAACAGGGATGCTATCGGTCTGGAGCATAGGCAACAGGGATGCTATCGGTCTGGAGCATAGGCAACAGGGATGCTATCAGACTGTAGCATAGGCAACAGGGATGCTATCGAACTGTAGCATAGGCAACAGGGATGCTATCGAACTGTAGCATAGGCAACACGGATGCTATCGGACTGTAGCATTGGCAACAGGGATGCTATCAGACTCGGGCGTAGACAACGCGATGCTAGCAGATCCTTCGAAGGAGAAATAACTGGTTTATCACTTCACCGTGTCTGCTCTATCTCCTAATGGACGAGGTCTTCTGCATTTTTGTCAATTTTGACCTTCTCAATCCAAAGACCTAAAAAAAAATGACATTGGCGTCTAGCGTACTTTTTCTGATGTCCTGCTAACTGCCTGACTTGCCACACCTTGAGCCCTCTCTTGCTTTCTCTCTCCCTGCTGTGCCCCCACATTGAGCCCCCTCTCTCTCCCACTTTCTCCCTTTCTCTCTCTCTCTCCTGTGTCCCCACATTGAACCCTCTATCGCTCTGTCTCGCAGTCTGTCTAACCCATCTCAACATCCAGCTCTCTCTCTCTCTCTCTCTCTCTCTCTCTCTCTCTCTCTCTCTCTCTCTCTCTCTCTCTCTCTCTCTCTCTCTCTCTCTCTCTCTCTCTCTCTCTCTCTCTCTCTCTCTCTCTCTCTCTCTCTCTCTCTCTCTCTCTCTCTCTCTCTCTCTCTCTCTCTCTCTCTCTCTCTCTCTCTCTTCCCCCCCCCCCCTGTGCCCCCACTGATGCCTGTCTCTCTCTCCTGTGCCCCCACTGATGCCTGTCTCTCTCTCCTGTGGCCCCCTACAGATCAGCTAGAGACCAGGCGGCGGAGCGAAGCACAACCTTAGCAGAGGAAAATGAGCGAAATCGATCAGCTACGCACGGAGGCCGAGCAACTCAAGAACCAGATCAGAGTGAGTCCCAGACCTCCCTGGTCCACACACACACACACACACACACACACACACACACACACACACACACACACACACACACACACACACACACACACACACACACACACACACACACACACACACACACACACACACACACACACACACACACACACACACACACGTGTCCGGCCTGTGGGTTTGGTTGCAGATCAGAGACGGATCCCTGAACTTGTATTTATTTGATTTGTTAATTTTTTTATCTAACCAGGAGAGTAATTAACGGGGAAGATCAAAGCACACATTAACTGTGTGTTTGCATAGAGAAAATACAATCACTCAAAAAAGTATGAATATGCTTTGTCAAAGCAGTAAAAATCGAATTGGACTGATCTAGTGGTTTACTCATGGCTGGTCTGTTTGTTAGATAAGGTCATCACTACAACGTGAAAACAAATATTAACTTTCCGTTGGGATTGATCGGTTGTGTCCACGTTGTGTTTCCCTAATCACATTAACCCGGTCTATAATCTCCTTAATATGTATTTCGAAAGTAAGAAAGTAGACGTGGGATGTTTAGGTGGCCAAAGTGATGTCATTGTTAAGCCTCTTAATGGGTTACAATAAATAATGTAGAATATTCGTTTGGTTTAACTCTGCGTTATAAATTAGATAATGTTGTTGGTTAATGGGATATGTATTGAACATCCCTTGATGGGTGTGGAAATTGTAATTACAGGTGTAAGTAGATTACTTCTTTATTGATATGCATTGGGCATATCAATAAAGTTGGTGTGTCTTTGACTCAGTTTTAAGCCCAACTAGCTTCAGTTGTATAAACTAGCTTAGCTGTAACACAATTTAGTTTGAGACAACCTTGAGTTCTATCTAACAGACAGCTTATATAATTAGGATTTAATCTGCTTGGAGAGGTGCTGGCCTCCATCTTGACATGAACGTTATGCTACGCTAGCAGGCTAACTTGCTGAGCTCCTGGGTTAGCTTGGTTCAGTAAAAACCTTTTCTCTCAATCCACATTATTTCAGTCAAAAGGGCACACTTGGTTGCCACAGTCCTTCCTGCACACTCATCAGTCTGTGATTCGCCAGACACCGTGCCTCGAGTGCCGGTGGAACTAGACTGTGACATGTGAGTGTGATCTGTGAGTGACCCGACTGTGTTGCTGTTCTCCTAGGATGCCAGAAAAGCATGTGCAGACGCGACCCTCTCTCAGGTGAGTGATCTCACCGTACCTCCCTACAACACATTCATTTTAATTGTACCGTCTTAAATTAGAAAGTAAATGCCGTTGGCGTACGTTGTGTTTGGTACAGTGTTGCTAAATCCATGGTTTGACATCATTTTACTTTATATTAATACATTCAACCCAGTCATTTTGCAGGCACTTTTACCTCAAACGACTGACGGTGAATTTGAGAACCTGGGTTGCCAATCCACAGACCCTTTAACAATGTCCGGACCCGTCCCCTTTGAGCTTGACTGCCTTAGAACCGGAGCATTGTAGGCAGGACCCAACAGTGTCCTCAGCCTCCAAGGGCGTCCAGATGTACGTACTACGCGCCCGTCAATGTCTTTACGTGGGTGTGGTTCTTCCCGTCTCCAGATCACAGCTAACATCGAACCCGTTGGCCGAATTCAGATGCGCACTCGGCGGACACTCAGGGGGCATCTGGCTAAGATCTACGCCATGCACTGGGGCACTGACTCCAGGTAATCACATCCACACGCATTCAGTCCGTTTGCTGAATAATTAAATCAGGGCCCCCCCCCTCCCCTGCCTCCCTTCCTCCCTTCCTCCCCCCCCCCCTTCACCCACATCCAGGAAATGGATGTAAATGGTTGCCAGCTCCGTCTTTGTGATGGACTGCATCTCCGCCCAGAGGAACCATTCACACAAAAAGAGCAAAAAGCCTTTTCACTTGGCGCCCGCATGCCCTTTCCGTAGGAAAGATGTTGTTTTTGTGTTGTTGTTTTTCTTTGTGTGTGTGTGTGTGTGTGTGTGTGTGTGTGTGTGTGTGTGCGTGTGCGAGTGTGTTTATGTGTACGGTGGTTCTCACTGTTTGTGTGCATGAGGGGTGGCAAATGAGGGCAGAGAAAATACTCAAAATGGTGTCGTCTGGAGCCGAGCGTGTGCGGACAAAGAACACCATTTTTTTTTTCTTCTTAACTCGCTCCTATGCGTGTCTCTCTCTATTTCTGTGTTTGTGTGTGCGTCTCTTGCTCTACGTGTGTGTGTGTGTGTGTGTCGTCTTCACTGAGCACCGTCCCAGGAGAAACACGCACACGCGCACGTACACCCACCCACACACACACACACACACCTCTCACAGCAACAAGCTAATTACTCCAGCGCAGGTGTGTTCCATTCCGTGGGGATGCCATCGCACTAACGCCCAAACCCAACCAAACTGCTTTGTCGACTCACTAACCAACCTACCAAGCCAGTCTTAAAACCCAGCTGCTCTGCCCTCTAATCCCTCCAAAACCAGACAGACAAACACTAGCCCTCCAGATTTTACTTTGAAGCCTTTAAAGAATTGAGTCCTGTTTCCCTATTTAATTACGTTTAACTGCCATTGTTGAGTGATGTATTCTACAGTTTTCTCCGCTCTAAATGGTATATACA
Source organism: Gadus chalcogrammus (assembly GCF_026213295.1). Lineage (NCBI taxonomy): Eukaryota > Metazoa > Chordata > Actinopteri > Gadiformes > Gadidae > Gadus > Gadus chalcogrammus. The sequence continues at coordinate 23,101,299 of NC_079412.1, read as the reverse complement.
GGCTCTGTCTGTCTATGGGCCACTGCGTCCACAGAATGACTGACTGTCAAGTTTGGAAACCAAAACACTCCTAAACTGCACCAACAGTTTGTAGTGTTACGGTGTTGCCAGGGGCCACGCCCCTAAAAGCACAGGATTAAGTCTGCTCCAGATAGTTAATCTGGCCGCTTGTCTTACTTCATCCCCTGATGGATACATACATCTATTATTTGATTGGGTTTTGTCTTGTGAAGCCCGGATAAAATGAAAAGTAAAGAAGTAATGGGCAAGTAATCGGTTCAGATTGTTAAAAAAAAAATCGGTGTTAGTGTAACAAGAGCAGGGAGTTGTAGTCGAGTCCTCTCGGGCTATATTGCAGTGCGCTTGGAGAGTCAGTTAATGCATTGCAGTCTCTCTCTAAGCATCTTACTCCGGTGGAGCTCGGCCACTTGGGGTGGATGGTTAGAATCCAGCCCCAGATTTGTTCCCTTTCCACGTCGCTTTGTTTTTGCTTACTTTGCTTTCTGCTCCCTACGAAATTGTTGATGCAACTACAATTGTGCTGAGCAGAAACTGGGTGGATTCCCAAATGGAAACGAGTGATATCTCTGAATATGCAGTATTACCGAGTTGTTTTAGAACCTCACAAAGACCATGATACTTCAATACTAGCCCCGCCGCTAGCACTACTCCTAGCTCAAGCGCTAGCTCTACTCCTAGCTCCACCGCTATCTCTACTCCTAGCTCCACCGCTATCTCTACTCCTAGCTCCACCGCTATCTCTACTCCTAGCTCCACCGCTAGATCTACTCCTAGCTCGCCGCTAGCTCTAGTCCTAGCTCCACCGCTATCTCTACTCCTAGCTCCACCGCTATCTCTACTCCTAGCTCTACCGCTATCTCTACTCCTAGCTCCACTGCTAGCTCTACTCTTAGCTCCACCGCTAGCTCTACTCCTAGCTTGCTGCTAGCTCTGCTCCTAGCTCCACCGCTATCTTTACTCCTAGCTCCACCGCTATCTCTACTCCTAGCTCCACCGCTAGCTCTGCTCCTAGCTCCACCGCTAGCTCTGCTCCTAGCTCCACCGCTAGCTCTACTCCTAGCTCAACCGCTATCTCTGCTCCTAACTCCACCGCTAGCTCTACTCCAAGCTCAAGCGCTAGCTCTACTCCTAGCTCCACCGCTAGCTCTACTCCTAGCTCCACCGCTAGCTCGGCTCCTAGCTCCACCGCTAGCTCTACTCCTAGCTCCACCGCTAGCTCGGCTCCTAGCTCCACCGCTAGCTCTACTCCTAGCTCAAGCGCTAGCTCTTCTCCTAGCTCCACCGCTATCTCTACTCCTAGCTCCACCGCTATCTCTACTCCTAGCTCCACATCTATCTCTACTCCTAGCTCCACCGATATCTCTACTCCTAGCTCCACCCCTAGCTCTGCTCCCAGCTCCACCGCTAGCTCTGCTCCTAGCTCCAGCGCTAGCTCTGCTCCTAGCTCCAGCACTAGCTCCCTCTATGCGCGGCCTCTTTATTCCTGGCGCCACTGGCCTCATCTGCGGCGCGTCTGCCTCACAGGTAGTTAAGACGCTGGCGGTCCCAGCAGGCCGGGCCGTCGTGATCTGCCGAGTCCCGGCGCGTACGCTCCCGTTCCCTCTACTCTGGGCTTCGGGGAGCTCATCACTGTGGTTACTCTTGTTGGACCTAATCAGATAACACGCGGCGGCCCCCCTGGGAAGCCGCGCCGCGCCGTCCACAACACCGCAACAACACACCCGCCTCCTCCGGGCGACGCCATTGGCCAGCCGCTCGGGGCGCCTGCTGCACGACTGAGCTTCACTATAACAGTTTCCATTTTGTATTATTTGCAATGTAGAAGAGCCAAGAGCACGGTGTTAACAGCTAGGAGTACTCTGTGCTCCGCACACGACCTGAAATCATAACTAGTGCCCCGTACGAACACGAGCACGATCCTGTTATATCAGTAGATGTATCGGTATAATCAACCTACATTTTATTTAGAAATTATAATTTTTTTTGCATTTAATAAATAAACATACATTTTTAATTTTTAAGATGATTGCCAAGTATTTTTGGGTGTTGATATCAATGTCCAATCCTACCTTGGTCCACAAACGTGTCCCAGCACTTCATACTCTTGATTTGTGTTTTGACCGGACGTTCCTTTGTTTTCATGAAAGGGCTCTCAGGGTTTAATGTTCCGGCGGGGCCCTGATTGACTGGCCGTTATCATCATGGGGTTTGGCTCCTATAATGCACCGTGTTCCCTGATCTTTATTTATTTGTTTTTCTTTCCACCAGGCTTTTAGTCAGTGCCTCTCAGGATGGAAAGCTCATCATCTGGGACAGCTACACCACGAACAAGGTAGGGCCAGGCCGCACTCTGAGGAGCCTAGCAAACCCCTAATGACTACATGGAATCAAAATGGATGCTGGCTCTCGTATTATTGTTCATGTGCAACACAACAAGGCACGGCCCCATGAAAACAACCCATCTCAAACCCCCTTCTGCTTTGTTTGCTTAGTTTACAAATAAGATTGCACACGCGCTTCTTTAGTATTGTTTGTTCATCAATGCCCGAGTGAGCACACGGGCACAACGGGTCCAACCAATGGCTACGCAGTTAAGGCCTGATATACTTGTATACTAGCATATACTGGTACGCAGTATTCAGGCAGCACTTTACTTAATCAAATCCTGTTTGATCAAATTACATTCCTCCTACGTCTCGTCCCGGCATAATATCCTCCTCTGACGCGGAAAGAAAAAGAACTATAATTTCTATTTCCTGGTAGTGGGATGTCATGGCGTCGGGGAGCCTGACACCCCTGGGCTGAGCCCCTGGATCGTGTCATCATTAACGTATCAACTGGACAACTAGGGATGACTTTCCTTTTTTAATTCCATCTCTCGATATATTTTATGACCGGCTTCTTGTGCCTGTATGGACGGGGTCAGCGAGGACACGAAGCAGGTGGACAGAGGGAGGGAACCTCTCTTTCTCCTCCCTCTGACCCGCCTGTAGCACACGACTTCGGGGTTCAATCGTACCTCGGTCTCTAAAAGGCGCATTGCCATCATTGAATTTTTTATTGAACCTTTATTTTATGCAGACAAACCGTGACAGACAAACACACAGGGAAATTTACATTTTCTTACATTTACGGTATTTGGCAGACGCTTTTATCCCAAGCGACTTACCGACGCAGAGTCAACCCTGCAAGGCGACAGCCAGCTCGTCAGGAGCAGTTAGGGTTAAGTGTCTTGCTCAGGGACACATCAACAATCAGCTAGGAGGAGCTGGGTATTGAACTAGCAACCTTTCGGTTACAAGACAACTGCTCTACCTCCTGAGCTAAACTGACCCCGAGGAAATCATGTGGTCCTGGTTGAATCTCTCGTCGCGGCGAGGTTCGACCCCCCCCCCCCCCCTCCCCCACTGATGTTCTGTGGTCCTCCCCCGGTGTGTCCGCTAGGTCCACGCCATCCCCCTGCGCTCCTCCTGGGTGATGACCTGCGCCTACGCGCCCTCTGGGAACTATGTCGCCTGCGGAGGCCTGGACAACATCTGCTCCATCTACAACCTGAAGACCCGTGAGGGCAACGTCCGCGTGAGCCGCGAGCTGGCCGGACACACAGGTAGGCCGCCGCGCGCCCGTCCTAAAGCCCTGTGCTCGCTGAATGAGGGGTGAATTAAAGTTGAGGGTACTTTCTCCTTTTTTTAAAGGCCTTTTTAGGGCAGAATTAACATTAAAATTCAACTTTGTGATGGAAGCGGTCTGTAAAAATAAATACAATATATCTATTTCTCGATATATATATATATATCGTCATATCGCCCTACCCTAGTTTCTTTATTTGTGATGTACAATTGTACATCTGAAAGTTTCTACATTGATGATGTGTGGGCTGTTATATTTATTATTGACATGGTGAATTCCATGTAGAATGGCAATGTGTTATTTTCTATGAAGGGAATAAAGTCCTGTATCGAAAGGGATCTCAATTTACCCTACATAGAATTTGATGTCGTTATTTTTGCATAGAAGTTGATCCAAGTCACCGAATGTGGTCTAGTTACTATATAAAATGTCTTTGGAAAAAGCAGAACTTCGGCTAACATTGTGGCACGTATTGGGTCCACTACTACTCTTACTACTAGTACTACTACTACATAAACATATCCATCACAACGCAACACCAGGCCCCCTCCCCCCCCCCCCCCAAAGCGTGTAACTTATGTAGTGAGGGGCCGTCTTATTAGATTCTTAGCAGAAAGATGTCTGTTTCACTACTAATAGCTTAGTGCTAACCACAGTGCTAAGCTCTCAGGGCAGGGAGCACTCAGCCATTGAATGTCACATGATGCAGGAAGTGTGTCAGCATTTTAGCTTCTGTTGTTCTCTTGGTTTAGGAAGATCTCTGTGGGAGGGGTGGGTGGGTGGGGGTCAACTCTGAGCGTGTGGGAGAGAGACTGACTAGTCCCTTCTGTTTCTGGTGAGGAGGTAGTCGGATCACATGCTCGGTCCAACTGCCTCATACACCCCACCACCACCACCCCTGACTGAATACCCCTGTAGGGCCAGCACTCTGGAGAGAAGCCCTGCACCGTGCTCCTGATATAAGGGTTTCTGCCGTAGTTTGTTGTTTGTCTTTTTAACCGTTTCTTGCCTCTCTACTTCCTGTCAGGGTACCTGTCCTGCTGTCGTTTCCTGGATGACAACGGGATCGTCACCAGTTCTGGAGACACCACCTGGTGAGTATGGGTACTGCAGGCAAGTGGGCTGGCTCTGTAGACAACACCCAACGCTTGGCTCCTATTCTCCCCGACATCCTGCTGCAAGAAGCATTTTGAGGCTGAACGGTTACACGGAGAGTGCATGTCATCGGTCGATATGAATGTAAAATGGCATATCCTTATAGGAAGAGGTGCTCTACATGCACACCTGTCCCTTCCTCAGATGATCCGTGGTTTTATAATACGAGTTTGTCTGACTATCCATATGTAGGGTTAATAATGCTATTCTCAACCAGCCCACACTTTGTCTGCACCCATTGGTTTATTTTCCTGGTCCCAGTAAAATAAAAATCGCTATGGATAAATGCGTTTACAAAAATGCCATAAAAAAATTAATAAATAATGCATTTACATACCTAACAGTATGTACTGAAGCTGGAGTAAATAACCGATTAATCAGCTGCCATAGCCACCACTCACCGCCCCGCCCCCCTCCCGGCTCTCCCCCTCCCCAGCGCCCTGTGGGACATTGAGACCGGCCAGCAGACGACCACCTTCGCCGGGCACACCGGCGACGTGATGAGCCTGTCCCTGGCGCCCGACACCCGGCTGTTTGTGTCCGGGGCGTGCGACGCGTCCGCCAAGCTGTGGGACGTCAGAGAAGGAATGTGCAGACAGACCTTCACTGGCCACGAGTCGGACATCAACGCCATCTGTGTAAGTCCTCCGTCGTTGGGGCGGAGGAGAGGGAAGATTGGAATTGGAGACTTTAATAGTTTAGGCGTTTGTCCTTGTTTAGCGTTCTGAATAGATCCCCGTTTAAGTATGACTGTCGTAGATACGACTGAAAACTTTCAGTAATTTGACTTTTGTTAAATTAGATTTTACGTGTGGATTGAAATCGTAGAAAACGACTTGAGTAGAAGACCATAGAGCATCAATTCAAGTCATATAAACGTGTAAACGTGAATTCAACCAAGGACTTTCATAGCTCACCAACAAAGTCAATTTCATTTAAGTCATTTAAATATGGATTGACATCAAAGGTAGTACATGTCAATAGTTTAATAGTTTGATGGCAATGCTCCTTTTATTTCCTTAACTTCAAAAAGGTATTGATGTTACGTTTAATCCCACCATGATTCAATCATTAATGCCGTCAGTGATAGCCTTTGACCGGTGTTTTCACCTAGCCAAGTCAAAATGTGTCCATCTGTGTTTGAACGCCAAAGCCTCCCTGACCCCCGTCTCTCTCCCCCACAATGCAGTTCTTCCCCAACGGCAACGCCTTCGCCACGGGCTCTGACGACGCCACCTGCCGGCTGTTCGACCTGCGCGCCGACCAGGAGCTGATGGTGTACTCCCACGACAACATCATCTGCGGCATCACCTCCGTGGCGTTCTCCAAGAGCGGCCGCCTGCTGCTCGCCGGCTACGACGACTTCAACTGCAACGTGTGGGACACCCTCAAGGCCGACCGCGCAGGTACGCACCTAGCTCACTCTCTCACTCTCACTCAGTCACTAACTCACGGGCGCTTCGTCACTAACTCACTCACTCGCTCACGGGCGCTTCGTCACTCACTCACTCACTGACTCACGTGCGCTTCATCACTCACTCACTCACTCACTCACTCACTCACTCACTCACTCACTCACTCACTCACTCACTCACTCACTCACTCACTCACTCACTCACTCACTCACTCACTCTCTCTCTCTCTGTCACGCTCGCTCGCTCACCCACTCACTCACGGGCGCTTTGTCACTCACTCACTCACTCACCGACATACTCACTCACTCACTCTCTCAGTCACGCTCGCTCACTCACTCATCCACATACTCACTCACTCACTCTCTGTCACGCTCGCTCACTCACTCATCCACATACTCACTCACTCTCTGTCACGCTCGCTCGCTCGCTCACTCACTCATCCACCCACTCACTCACTCACTCACTCACTCACGGGCGCTCGCACGCACGTATGCACTCACTCGATCACACACTGACCCACTCACCCATCGGCGCTCACTCACACACAGCAGGGGACGGGGTGGTGGTGAATGGGCGGAGGGGGTAGGGGTGGGACAGAGTCACCGGGACCAAAAACGGGAGACACGGTCGTCACCTCACCGTTTGCATCCGCATCGAGAACGTATCTCAGCGTTTGAACCCGGGTGGGGCTGAGTTGGTGTGTCCTGCATGTGGCTTCCCCCCCGCACCACTAAAAACATGCAAGTTAAGACTCCTGCCCTTGCCCGCCGTCGGGAGTCCCAGGGAGTTCCCAGGCGCCGCCCTGTGCCAGCCCGCTTCTCCTTAGCCAGTGAACTGAAGGGACAGCTGTGCTGCCTTCAGTACCTCCTGCATCCCACCCAGACAGAGGAAGACGCCCCACTGAGCATGAATTACTTGGGGAGATATTGATCGTACATGGTTGTTCGGCTTAAACAAGTGCCACATGCTCACACACAGTTAGCGCGATTCTAAGCATGATTCAGGTTATATTTCCAGCAGAGCTAATGAGGTAATGTGTAGTGAGCTCATGGGTTGTTTTCGTGCGTACCAAGGCCACTCAGCCGGGAAAAATAAAAGGACAACTCAATGGGGCGGGGCTCCTCTCTGAGTCCTATCCACTTCCTCGAAGCCCTACCAGGAGCGGTGGAGCTTTCAGGACCTGCTTTTGTAACAGATACAGGTCTAGGGATACAGGTCTGGGATTTGTGCATCGTCTTATTTGTCGCAAAATAATTACATTTGGGCAACACTTATCGATGATGTTTGGAATAATCAGCGCAGGGCCCATTTCACATCTCACTCAGCTAGATCCCTAGAGCACTCGCATAATACTACGTTGAAACATAACATTAAGTGTAAAACGGACAATCCCTCGTAATATTCTAACAAGGCCCTGTGTATACATGGGGCCAGATTTGTTGGCAGTCTTTCTGAGAATCCATTTTTTCAATCCATTTTGTCTCCCCCTTCCTCTATCTCTACCTGCCCCCCTCTCCCTCTGTCTCTCTCTCTCTCTCTCTCTTCCTCCAGGCGTGTTGGCTGGCCATGACAACCGCGTCAGCTGCTTGGGAGTGACCGACGACGGGATGGCCGTGGCAACGGGCTCCTGGGACAGCTTCCTCAAGATCTGGAACTAGAGCGGAGAGGTCAGTGTCGCTAGAGGTCAAAGGTCAAGGTTTCTAGAGGGCAGAGGTCAAGGACTCTGGAACTAGAGCGAAGAGGTCAGTGTCTCTAGAGGGCAGAGGTCAGTGTCTCTAGAGGTCAATGTCTCCAACGAGAGGGCAGAGGTCAGTGTCTCTAGAGGGAAGTGGGTCTGGAACTAAAGGGTCCTCTCTCTCTCTATCGGTCTTTCTATCCCTCTTCCTTCTCCCACTTTCTCTCTTTTCCTCCCTTCCATCTTTGTCTCACTCTCTGTGTTTTGCTACCTACCTTATTCCCTTTTGCTTTCGTTCTTACTCCCATAATGCAGCCTCTCATTCAGACTCGCTCCCTCTTTTGCCCCCACCTTTTAGCTTGGATGCAGTCTCTTATCTATCCCCCCCCCCCCCCCCCCCCTCTATTATTCCCTCTCTCCTACTTGAGTGCTTTATGAGAGTTTCTTACTAATGACGCAAACAAATGGAGCCAGGCCCTGGATTCTTATGCCACCTGGTGGTGAACTGAGTGTACATCAGGACATAGCTCTGCGACGCAAGCAGTAAAATGACGATAGTAACTCATCACTTTTGAATGATCATTACATCCAGAGCATTTCACAAAAAAACGTATCCAAGTCATTAATGTGTAATTCTTGTCGCTTTGATGTCCACAAATGACGAGTCGATTTCAAAATGAAGCGGACAACACAAAGTGCAAATAGTGAAAAAGTGAATTCTTAGTGGAGATGAGTTTTTTTTCAGGTGAGGTTTCGATTCCCGTTGGTCCCAGCGCAGTTCATTAATCTCTCCTCTCCTGTTTCAGATGGCCTCCGGACTACAACGGCTGAGCGGAAGACCATTCCAACATTACAACGTTAGATTTTATTGCATATCCAATCTTCTCAAAAAAAATACCACAATACTGACTCCAGCCCCTTCCCTCCCCTGCCCCCCCCCCCCCCCTCCTCCTTCCCACACCACCTCGAAAAAGAAAATTACCAAGGGCAACATTTATTTCTCTCCTTCTTCATTTAAAAGAGCACAATTATTCTATCACTCACTCAGCTTAAAAAAAAAAAAAGAAGAAAAAAAAGATAAGAATTTAAACGTCTAGGATTTGAATTGTGTGACGGGAGAGGAAGACGAGATACTGTACTCCTCCCTAGAACAGTCTGGCATTGTAGTAAATGATCTAAAACACACACGCCCCCCCCCCCCCCCTCCCCCCGTCACCATCACCCCGTCACCCTCACCTCCCCCACCCCCACCCATGCAAGTGTGTTCTACTTCCTCAGCACACGGCTTTGGTGTGACGTCATCACACGCCAGTTATCTTAACTCGTAACAGCTTTTTGACGGTGTCTGTTTTATTTTATTTTTGTTTGAAAGAAATTTGGTTCGATTTTTTTCTTTCCTTTTTTTTCGGTTTCGAAAATGTAGTCAAGGCGCTATTTCGGTGAATGTCGAAATCAAGGATAGTGAGGATAAAAAAAAAAAAAAGCTTTGTTCTATCTCCTAGTCTTGAGACATTTTTAGAGAACTTTGTTTGTAGATTGACAAAATAACAACCCAACACACACACACAGACACACAGACACACACAGACACACAGGAAAACATGCGGACTGTCGTGACATTTTTTAAGTCAAGCTTCATCCCAGTGCAGGAGGCCAGGCTGAGCTTAACATTAGGGGCATCTAGGGGTCTGGCTGGTCTGCTTAATGAATCCCACAGTACGTTTGACTCCTAATATCTATTTTTTTTTCTTGCCCCACATCTAGCTCTCTTTCTTTGCACAAAATCTAAACTTTACATATATGGAAGAAGAAATGTTTCGAGGTAACTAACAAAGCACATGCTATTATGATATTGAATGCTCGTTTTTTTTCCGAACGAAAAACTACAACAAAAAACAACAACATTTTAACCATTCTCACCTTTTTTTGTCTGGCGAAAATGTAGAATAACGAAATGAAGATTAACCCATCTGTTTATATATATATTTCTTGCAATTTTTTTTTTTTTTACTCTCCATATCCCTATTGTGTGTTGACTGTGGTTGGGAACGATGATACCTTATCGGTTTTGGTTTATCCTCTTTTTTTTCGTTGAGTTTTTTTTTTCTTCCACTGTCGGGTAAGGAGAACCTCCACTATGGCCCGGGGTCCATTCCGAGGCTTTCTGTTTCAACAGACGCCCATTCCGTGCTTGGAAATGCAGTTACTACTCTGTGAATGACATGTTGTATAAATCAATGTTTGAAAATAATGATACTGAAACTTTTTAAGTTAAAAATGGAAAAAAAAAGATTTTGGTTGTCTGCCAAGGGTGGGTTAACTCTTAGAATCGCATGCTGTAGAATTGCTTAAAAAAAAAAAAAGCTGCATATGGAATTAAGTCCTTTAATGTTTTTCTTTAAGAAAATAACCTGTTGGATATATCATCATTACAATGATATTTAAACCGGGTTTATTAATATTGTTTGTTCTTTGCTACTCTGTGCATACATGATTCAATTAAAATGTCAAAGCTATGCACTCGAGAAGCAAACGCCGCTACAAAAATGGTTACTTGGTCCATATTTGGGAAGGATTCAGAAATTAAGAAGAAAAAAAAACACGATTTACGTTAAAACCTTTTTTTGAAATGCATCCACGTGTGTGCGAGCACACCGTAGACATGAGCATACACAAACTGAAATGGAACAAACACAAATTTTCATTCCTTCTGTAGCAAAACAAAAAAAAATCCACTTACGAAGAAAGAAGCATTTTATAACAAACAGGTTTTTTTTCTGTCCTTTAATAATAAAAAAAATGAGAAATGAACTTGCAGCATCTGAACGGCCGAATGATCCGTTCTCTCCCTTCATGTAAACAGGCGCTCATTATTTAGCAGTAGTGGCATTTTTTTCACTTTTTTTTTTTCTCTGCGACATTCTGTACAAAAAAAATGTGCTGTAATTGTGCGTTTAGGCCTGGAGTTGGCAAAAAATAAAATAAAAAAATATTAAAAATTAATTAAATTCCCTTTCCTTTCTCTTTCTCCATGAAATGACTGTAGAACTCTGCCCCCCTCCACTGTATCCCTTTTCACCTTTTGTATTTAATTTTAAAGTCAGTCAGTGTACAACGGAAAAGCTGGATGCAAGATAGAAACTATATTAAAATGTACTGTTATTTAAGATGTAATAAAAGCAGTTTGAGATGACCTGCTGTGTTGAGTGTCATTCGCTTGAATGGGTACCGCTGAACTTAGATTGTGTTTTTACGATTCCTTTCATGTAATTACAATTAAGTCAAATAAACAATTTCTTATCCACCGTTACAGCAGTCTGAATTATTTAAATAATTTTTATTTGAAATTGTTCACGTACTAAGTATTTCTTAACATTTCTATGGGCTTAACTTTTTGGATTTCTGGTAACCTTAATAAGTTAACCTTGTGTTGCCTAAACTATTTTGAGATGTTTCTGTATTAATATTGTACAACAAGGTAATCCTATGCATGTATCATGTAAAAGTCATGTAAAAAAAAAAAAAAAGAATCGAAACATTGCCAAGAAATTGAGAGAATAAAATACAGGAAATATATTTGCAATGTTACTAATCTAAAACTAGATTAATTAACTCTACGGGGCCACATCATGGACCTATTATAGATGGCCACATGGCTTGCAAGTGGCTAAAGTCCCCCGTGACTCCGGCGTGACGTCAGTGATTGCTCAGCTTCCATTGGTCCCGGGGATCGGATCAGGAACTGTTGGGATGACTGCTGTTGACAGCTCGCTGGGGAGGGAAAGCTATTCTACTAAAAATGATGATTAAGCGACTGTAGAACAATTGTTTCACTCCCTGACAGAAACCCTACGGCCCTGCCTCAGTTCTTTCTGTAAGAGTTTACTTTATTTCTTGTCTGGTTGACTAACGGTAGTGGTTGTTTGAATGTGTGGGTTACGTAATTATTATGCTTGTTATGGGCAACTAGCTTATCGCCAATTTAGCGTGTTAGCCATTAGTGAGTGTGTGAATGTGTTGCTAGCAGATGGTGCCAGAATGATCAGGTCATTCAACTCCTCCGTACGCGATCGTGTTGCTTTTGTCAACGTCTGCTTTGTGACCGTCAACATGTTGTCGGTTCCGCTCACTTTTTTTTACCTGCTGTGTGTCGCCCCTGCGCCGCCGTAGGTGTCGAGGATGTCGCTGCTGCGGACGGTCTCTCCCGGGGCGGACTCGTAGTGTCTGAGATGGACGGCGGAGACGAGGTGGAGGCTGTCTCCTACTGCTGCTCCACCTGTGACGGCGGGGAGGGCCACGGTCGCACCCTGAGCGTCCACACCAGGAAGCCTCGCAGTCTGAGCACCTCCTCCTCCACCACCTCCTCCTCCGACAACAGGTAGGATACAGCCTCAGCTCAAGCTCCCCTGAACCCGCACGGTGTTGTGACATTTGAAATCCGGTTTACGGAGACCCGCTGTCAACAACAGGTAGGTGGGTGGAAGAGTCGGGGTGTGTTGATGGAGTTCCGTTCGAGACCTACCTTGTTATTATTTACAAATACTTATTGATGACAATTGTTTGTAGTCAGCAATTGTATTGCGACAATAACACAGTTATTGTGTTGTGGCTGGTGGTCGGGCTATATTTTCTAACATGTTTGATATTTTTTCATGTGGTTTGACCACCTTATGCTTGGTATAATGAAAACAGTGTTGTCGTACCGCAAATCGATTGGGGGGCTGCTTGACTGCTGGTAGACTTGGCATACAGGTAGACTGCATAACAAATGTATCTAATAATAGATTGATCCAGAAATAAGTTCAAGAAACGTATTGATATTGAGAAAGTGTTTTGGAGTAGCAACTGGGATGAACAATGATGGTTGTTACAGACATATTCTCTGGTAAAGCGTTTAAACAGAACAAACAATATTTGTGTGAATGCCAAAAGTAAATATTATATGTATTACTACAATAATATAAACTGTATAAATAAAGTCAATACAGCTTATAGTAAAGTTCTGCTTTGTGGTTGACCCAATTTGTACACCTTTTAACAAAAGCAACAGGTATTGATTATCTTGCCTTCAAATGTCAACAAACTGCAACAGTTAAAGGTTGGGTACGCGATTTGCGAAACGCCAGCAGATTTTGAAAATACACAACTCAAATGGTCCTATCCCCTCTCCTTCAACGCTGACTCTGACTCCACCCATTCCAAGTACCTGGACGCGCAATCATGCACGAGCGCGAACAGAGATGCGCGAGAGCGAGCCAGGCTAGCGTAGGTTTTCGTTTAACAACATGGCACTACATTCAGCTGTAAATTGCACCCAGTACCGCGGGAAGTAGGGGTTTTGGGGGTGCTGCAACACCCCCTGTCCGAGGCCCTGTCTTATCACAGAAAACGATCATTTCTAAAAACTCCGGCCAAAGTGGAGATTTCTGAAAACGCCGGTTATGTGTTGTCGTATCAACGGGGAGAAACGGGATTTTAGGTTCTGAAGCGTCACATTATGCACCAGGAAATGCTTAACGTCATGTGAGCGTCCGCTGTACCGTATTGGTCCGAATATAAACACAAACCCCATTGTAATACGACCTGTATTTGGAAAAAAGATTTGAAGACCAGATCTTGATTTCATGAATAAATAAATTGTATTAATTGAAATAATATACGAAAATAAAAAGGCATAGAATAAAACACTGCATTGCCCCTAAACAGTAGTGCAAATAGGCCGTACTGATGTGTACACCAAAGACTTCCTGACACTCCTCTGCCCCGCTGTGTTCGCTCTGGCTGTGGTCGCTCCGAACTGTTTCGGCCCGTGGCAAAGCGAGTCATCCTCGCTGCTGTCCAAGGCATGTTGAGACGCAGCATTTATTTAATGCTCATATGTGCTGAAAAAAGGTCATATGAAAAAGTGTGAGGGTAGCGGTGGTGCGCTAAACTTGTTCTGTGAGCAGCTGGATGTGAACCATGGTGTGAAGGAAGTGAACACAACGATCGATTTTCAACTGTGCGCGCATGCACTGGTGTAATTGAGCTGCGCTGCTATATATCTTTTTTATCAATGTGACGAGTTGCGAGTCTTGTGCAGGCCGGGGTTTTTTTTTCCAGCACCCCCTGCTGAGAATACGTTCTCGCGGCTATGGTTGCACCAGATGTTATAAACATTAAACGGTCACATAAATCATTACTATTTTTAGAAAATGTATGTTTGTTTCATATAATTGTATTGGAAGTCCTGGTTTTCACTAGGGTTGCCGCGCTGTGGACATTTTCACACCGAGTAATACACTCGTCTCAACACCGGTATTACCGAGTATAAACGGTATAAACTTTGAAACTAGGTCAACCGCCACACAAGCATCGGTTTTTAGACCCTTCTCGTCCTTCAGTTGCCGCCAACGTTCAAAAGCAGCGCCTAGGATTATTCTTGATTTCAGTTTTTCTCTTTCAGCGTTTTTATTATCAATTACTCTCTGAAAAAGAGTTTTCCTTCTCTTTGCTGGTGGTGGTGGTGGTGGTGGTGGTGGGGATGGTGGCGTCTTGTCTGCCATGGAAATTGTCTTCTACTGCTAGGTCCAAATGTGGATTAACTAGTTCCAGTAGATACCGCAGGATAACAACAAACAGGAGCTTGCTCTGGGTCACGAGTACTGCACGAAGGGGTCGCGCGCGGGGCGCGGGGGAGGGGGAGTGCAGTACGACCGTTTGATTGACGTACTTACTGTCCAATGCAACGAGGTGGCAATCCAAATGATTGGCTGGAGTTTTTCGAGCCCTGCCCGTTCCACAGATGATTGACAAGTTTAATTTTCATGTCAGTACTTCTGACTCAGTGGCTGTAAGCGGGTTATGATAAGGATTTCAAGTGATTTTGCAAAAATGGCCAAAAAAGCGAATTCCGTACCCAACCTTTAAGCCAAAGGCATTTGTCTCTTCCAGAAACCCAACCCTTTGCTATGTATTGAATCACGACTTATTGTGCCATGCAGTTGTTACTACTAAGTCTGTACCTCTAAAGGCCCTGATATACATCAAATCGACATTAGCGTGTTCACACAGATAAAATGGCAGGTTTGGGACCAAATCTAAAACACTACCGTGGACCAGGATCGATACAGGGGACTCAACCAAACTAGTCAAGCCTTTCCCACACTCCCCCTAATTCACCACTGCCTGCAATTGGTGAACAAGACGGCGTAAATTGCTGTGTTTCATCCCACCGTGACTCAGGCTAGTAAATTAATAAACCCAAGATCACACAGTGGCTATATTGTACCCTATCAAAGAAATGCAGGGTTCAGCAGCCTCACACGACAATGTATGGCTGATACATTGGTGCATCCTTTTGACACTTATTTACCTAATCTCAAACAAGCAATGTGTTGTTTGTGTGGGTGTGAAATAGTATATTGCAACATGTGGCATGTGCTAGTGTGACAAAAACAAGTCACCTCGATGAACAACAATAATTGGAATAAATTTCGGCGGGGAATACAAAGGGGAAATGCTGCCTCATTCCGCAAGGGGAAGTCTACCTTTTAAAAAAGAAACGTATCGCGTAATCACGTATTGAACCATCTTCGCTTACTCCATAAATGTCAATTGTTGGTCACTGTTGCCCCAGGGATACTCTTGACAAACACTTGCATACTCTAAAGACAGCAAGTTGATTGGCGTCTTCAGAGAAGTAGAAGAGTTTGTGCATTGGCAAGACGTCTTCTTCCAGAGATGAACCCACGTTCCCAGCTCAGGTGTGTGTGTGTGTGTGTATACAATACCATCTTTTATCTTTGTATTAATGTATTTAAAGGCGTTGTAGCTGTACAACTCAAATCAAGGTTCTATCAATTCGTCATGGTTATTTAATCTTAAACTAACCGACCCCGTCCCTGGTTAAACACGGGCATTACA
Source organism: Gadus chalcogrammus (assembly GCF_026213295.1). Lineage (NCBI taxonomy): Eukaryota > Metazoa > Chordata > Actinopteri > Gadiformes > Gadidae > Gadus > Gadus chalcogrammus. Next base: position 23,085,498 of record NC_079412.1, on the reverse strand, counting down.
ATATCTCTTCAGGCTTGGGTTGTAAAGGATGACGCCTCGGGTATTCTGTTATTCAAGTATTTCCGTCTCATGTTGAGGGCTTCAGGGTAAGACCTGTATCTGTGGACCTGTAGGCGTGGCAGTGGTTCCGGAGAGCTCTGCGATAATGAAGTGCGGTGTGTAACCAAGTAAATAAATAAACAAATGTAAAAATAACGTCCAGATGGTCCTCTCTAAAACCCAGGCCCGCTAATAGGATTTGCTCATCTGTGAGCCAATGCCATTCATCTCCAAGCGCTCCGGGGCCAGAGAGACGGCTCTCCCCACTCCTAACACCCCGCAGCTGACCTTTCATCCCCCGGTCCTCTCAGATGGCGTTTTGATGAGGATTAATGCACGCATTGAGACAGATTTATTCATTGAATTTAATTGTTTAAGCATTTTTTTTTTCCTAATCCGTTGTTTTATTTGTAGGATTATGTTATTATGTGTTGTTATACTGTGTTTTTATGCATTTTCATACTTTTCATCTTGATGTGTGAGGAGTTTTCTGTTGTGTGTTGTCTGGGAGTCTTAGTCATTGCAGTGGATCTGGAAAATCTGTCTGTTATACTTTTTTTTTTTTTTTTCCTTTTTTCTCCTCAAGATAAGAGCCATGCTTGAGCATTATGTCTGCTTGAGAATAGATTTTTATGATCAGCTGTTGCAGACAGGCCTATTTCTGTTATTGTCAGTGTTATGGGAAAGTACTATTAGATAGGATCTGACTGAGTAGAATTACTACTATGGGGCTATTTTAATATGTTGAACAAAACAATAGGTTTTTTAAAGAGCTTCCTTTCTCTTTTTTAATGCACACACACACGGGTGATGCAACTGCGGAAAAATGGTTTTCTGCTTGTTTTTAAAGTCAGAGAAACACAAATAGAATTGACATTTCTCATTGATTTTATGATTCATCGCATTCGTCTTTATTTATAAAACCATAGAAACGGTAGAGTCTGAAACCAAACCATGGGATTCAGTAGACCCTTAGCACAGGAGTGCTGTGTCACTGTTAACACTTATGTTTTTGATGGACCGGGGCATCGGTAGTAGACTTCACTCGTTTTTTAACCCGTGCCCTCAACCGGGTTTCACTAGCTTTGTGTAAGCTTGTTACTTCATCTTTGCGTAAAGTGCTTACTTTTTCCTAAGTAAGTCAAAAACAAACTAGAGGTTACAAGTTGGTTTCAAACTAGAAGTTTAGTTAATTTAGTAATTTAGTAAACGTAATAGACGCTAGTTATTTATGTCCTTCTAGTAAAAACTTGGCAATGCGTAAGTTGTGAGCTGTTTAATGTGTACGCCAAGACTTGGTAGATATTTTCATTATAACTAGATGGCGTTTGAACCTCTGCAAAGCTGGAGAAACCAGATCCCGTCCGCAAAGAGCCTAGCCTGCATTTCTCCTACGATGCGACTCTGTGAAAAGGCTTTAATGAGTATGGTGATGAGTATGGTGATGAGTATGGTGGCGCTGCCCTCGTAATGACGTTGAAGCTTTCTTTCCAATGCAAAGGCCGTGCATTTCACCCACACCAGCTCTATGTCAACTGCTGCTCTTCCATTCTCTCTCTCCCCCCCCCCCTAGGAGGACCCAGTCCCTGCATGGACCCAGCCCAGTGACCACCTTCGGCCCCAAGGCCTGTATGTTGCACAACCCCAACACCATCATGTAAGTTGGACTAAGTAGTACAGTACATGGCCGGCTATTAGAATCACTACTTTGAATGGGATGTATTTGTTTTTTGCCGTTTTTCTTCTCGTCACTTGAGGTACCGATGGTTTTGTGCTGTGTTTGATGATGTCGCCGTCGCCGAGGTAACCAACATGTATATTATGTTGGCGTCTGTTCCATCGCTGAATAATGATGCAGTCCCATAGCCCTAGATGATGTAGTCCACATCTAGTGGTTTTATTTGAGTTTGGCCCCAATGAAGTAAAATTCGGAATATAATTGCCTGCAACCTCGAGAGAGAGAGAGAGAGAGAGAGAGAGAGAGAGAGAGAGAGAGAGAGAGAGAGAGAGAGAGAGAGAGAGAGAGAGAGAGAGAGAGAGAGAGAGAGAGAGAGAGAGAGAGAGAGAGAGAGAGAGAGAGAGAGAGAGAGAGAGAGAGAGAGAGAGAGAGAGAGAGAGAGAGAGAGAACATCTTTTATCCATTTCGGCTGCCGAGTGTCTTCCTTCATGCCTTAGTCATTGATGTGTATCTCAGTGATGACATACTGATAGCTAGGAGCTAGGATAGGAAACAGGGTTGAAAGAAACCAGCTTTTCAGGAAGAGCAGGATGAAGTGTTTGTTGAGTAGAGGGTCACACCCGGTTTTGGGTCCTCTCGTTGGGCCCTGTCCGTACACCAGGGGTCACTCTTAGGAGTTTTGTTTACCTGATGATGCAAACAGATCACAGGGCCTGCTCTAACATGAATAACTATATCTACATCGCCCTGCTAGATTCTCGGACTGATGCAAGACCAGTCGGTGTGAATTAAGAAAAAAAAAAAAACTTTTTTTTTTTCATGTTTGTTAGAAATGCACGAATGTAGAGTATAATTTGCATGGGAACAGGGCGTAGTATAGTGTAATTTATCATCTAAATTCAGTTTGTGGAACAACACTGTGAGGGAACGAGAGTGGAGGACGCGCATTGTCGCAGGTCAACGGAGCAGAAAGAAGGATGAGGTCCAATACATATGCCACATTTTAATTGTAATTCATATTTAATTTGAGTTTGAGCTAATAGATTATTGCGCGGCTCGCTATCTCTATTTTGTGTTTTACTTTGGCAAACAATCCGAAACAAATGATAAGCAAATGAACCAAAGCAGGTTAAGCTAGTGTGTTACCGGTCGCAGTGTTTGCATGGGTTGAATGCCATCAGATCTTTTCCATCTGATCATAAAGTTGTCAATGAGTGATCGGAATTAGACAATAGTCTTGGGTGGCTAACAAATAAAGGAAGGTCCGGCTCAGTTTCCTTATTACTGATCCAGGAAAGAGGGAGAAAGAAGGAGAGAGAAATGGGGTGTGTTCTTCGGGGGGGGGGGGAGTAGTATGTGTGTTTATGCGTTCTTGCTTGTGTGTCGAGAACTAGGGGGCGGAGCTAAGTGGATGATGTCACTCTGCCTTTTAAAAGAGCAGTGAGTGGTTTTGCTTCGGCAGTCTGCCAGAGAGGACACTTTAGAGAGAACCGAGCGGGAACAGATCTGGAATCCCGGCTGAGCAGAGAGCAACTCGTGACCGCTGGGTCCCAGATCAGCCTGGATGAGGAGAGGGAGGAGGGAAGACCCATGCATATGCCAAGCACGTGTTGGACCTGTTCCTCTTCTGATTGAAGGAGGGGAGTTTTGGTTTTTGAGCCGCAGCTGACCAAAAACATTTTGTTATTGCAGCTCCGATTTTTTCATTTTTATTTTCGATTTGTTTTACATCATTTTATTATTTTTTTTCTTAACCCTGAGTCTTGGTCATGTAAAATGTGGCCATTTTTCAGTGGAAGCTCAGCACATGGACTGTAGGGGCTAGGGTAGTATAGATGCTGGGCCAAGGCCAGTCTTTCCTACATGCTCCCCGCTGTCCCCCTGCTCATCACATGAAGCCAGACATGAAACTGGCGCGGTGTGTAAGCCAAGACATCCCCAGGGACATCAACAACAATGAGTCGAAATGGTAAAAATCTGACTTATCTTTGTGTGTGTGTGTGTGTGTGTGTGTGTGTGTGTGTGTGTGTGTGTGTGTGTGTGTGTGTGTGTGTGTGTGTGTGTGTGTGTGTGTGTGTGTGTGTGTGTGTGTGTGTGTTAGCAAGTTCTGATGTCTGCAAAGACAAACAGAAAAGTCTGCTGAGCCAGTGTCTCACCGCTGGGCTTAAGTTAAGGCGGCTAAGTTCTATCGTCTACTTTTGAGGTCCACATCATTGGAAACCCTTGTTTTTTAACTGCAGTCGAGTCACTTACTTTATAACTTGTTCCGAGCCTACTAGTTAATATCTCGGGCCCAAAATGAATGACTGAACATGGTGATATGGGGCAGGGGAGTGTCCACATCTCTGAATCCAGTTTACTTGGGCCAACGTGTGTCAACAAAGAAATCTCAGACTGAATCACTGACCTTTCTGTGATTTATTTTCTAACTGAGTTGATATCACGATTGTTGGACAACACGAATGTATGAAGCAGTACTGGAAATTAATATTGGTTATTTCTCCTTGCAAATCACTCAAGTTGACAACATAAAAACGAAATTCATTCTTTAGAGGTAGTAACATATTCATCGGTAAGATGTCACAGTGTTGTGTACGATTTCCGTACAGAGATTTGAAATGATGTGCATCTCACCTATTCTGATACGGGTCCATTTACCGCCCCTTCGGTTTGATGCAACGCACCGCAGTCGTGAACCTGTTTTCGGTTGTGCGTCGGGTTTTAGTGAGCGGACCAATCACAGCCCTTGTTGCTGCGTCGCCTCAACGCAAGGTTACAATTTTGGGGAGGCGCACGTCAGGCCCTTGCAGTGGACACAAGGAGGGTCCGCAAGGACGTAAGGGGTCCGTCACCCCCTTGCGTTGTGTCGACATGGAACCATAACTAATCCTTAACACGTTAATGCCTAGGTGCTTTGTCCAGCCACTGCTCATGTAGGGAGGTGAGATTCCATTGTATTCCTGTAGAAAATATATTGGTCCGTAAGTAAGAGAATAAGAATGGAAAATAGCAATTTCCATTAATAATCATTGAATTATTATTTATGATAATAGCTCATTATTACTCATTATTTTTTAAGACCGAGCCAAGCCCTCAGAGTACATATGGGGCGGCGCTGTGCAGATACGCTTGTACGGTATACGACTCAAGTCTATATCGGACAAGGAACTATTTCAAAAACAAAAAATTAGCTTCTAGCCTGACACAGACTTTCTCTTCTGGCTTGACTGTTATCTCATGGCCACTACCTCGTGGCTATGAATTCCCTGCAAATAATGCAAGCCAGTCACATTCTGCGGTTATCTGCCTCAATCACTCATATGCAAAATAACTTGTTCAATGCCTCGATCAATGACTGCCTTGTATGTCTGGAGACTCTGATGGCTTGTCCAGTCCCTTCTTGACGACGGACAGGGGTGGCGTGTTTTGTCATGTCAACAGCAGGTCAACAGCAGGTCAAGAAGCAGCACAGAGGACACCCTTTATGTATCATCTATTCTGTGTTGTATTTTGGAACAGCAGCTATTTAGGGCGCACTCACACTAGGCAAGTTTGCCTGTTCCGTGCTGCAGGAAGATTCAGCACGATTCCCCCCCTCCCCACTCCCCCCGCTGGTCCGTGGTCACACTGCTCCCAAAGGCAGTGGCCTGGGCCCGATTGCTCCTTCATACATACGTCATAATACGATAAATACGTCATCACCAAGCGTGGTGTCCAGCTGCGACTGAATGCTGTTGTCGGCCCAAATTGTCCAGCTCACGTTGCGTATCCGCGTGCGTCATCTCATTAGCATCTGTACTTTGGCGACGCCGCACCTCTCCCAAGTGTGCCGTGGCCAAGGGGCTGTTCCGTGCTGGAAGACGGATGGCGTGGTCACACGAGCCAAACGTTCTAGACTTTAGTATGCAAATGAGCTCGGGCCCGGGGCCACGGCCCTAGAGTGAGTGGCCCCTTAGAGGACTCATTTTTCAAGCTGGATGTCGTGTACATGATGTGTTTAGTTTTTTTACATTTATTGCACCAAAAAGTACCCAAGACTCTTCAAGCAAATGTCAGTATTAATATTGTACTCTTACCGAACTGTTGTATGTAATATCCAGCCTCATGACTAGCATTAAAAATGGTTCAAACGACGTGTCTGATTGATTCCAATCAGTACCGTATAACAAGTGCTCATTCTGCGGCATTCAGCCTGTGGCATACCAGAACCCGCCCTCCCAATGAATAACCACTCTTTCACGTTCTGAAACCTGTCCAGGTAAGGAAGTAGTCCAACAGCCTTCCCAATCACACCCCCCCCACCCGGTCTTCCTGAGGTTAATCCCGGCTCAATCGTTCCGTCTCTGTCTCCCCACGCCCAGGCACATCCAGGACCCGGCCAGCCAGAGACTCACATGGAACAAGCCTCCCAAAAGTGTCCTTGTCATCAAGAAGATCCGCGACGCAGGTCTTCTCCAGCCATTCAAGGAGCTGTGTACCTTCCTCACCGAGGTGGGTGCGGGCGGGCGCAGAGCTTCTCTCTGGGGGGAGGTGCTCAGCTGGGGTGTTGGGTCTCTACTACCACCGTCTCAGGACGCAATGCTGCAACATCTGTCTCAGGGATGTAGGGGAAGGATGGGCTGGTTGGCGAAGGTGTTTTACTTCCTGGGAGGGCTGCTAGATTATGGAAAAAAATCATGAACACGATTATTTTGGTCCATATTGAAATCACGATTTTTTTTTTATTTGAAAACATGATGTATTTATTCAGCATGTCTCTCCCTAACAACACTTTACTTTCACAACTCAACAAAATGGTCAAAAAGAAAAAAAAAATCAAATCTAAATTAATGTACAGATATGTATCCAGCTGTTCTGATTATATTTGTTTTGTGATCGTTTGACGCTAAAATCGAAATCGCGATCAAATCCGATTAATCGCCCGGCCCTACTTCCTGGCGGAAGGGCTCTGGGGTTGAACCCTGATCTCTACAGTCTACCGGTAGCAAGTCTGGAGCCCAACTCCTACCTGCTCTTTATTGTGATGTTTCTAAATGGAAACGCTGTGTTTGTGGTTTTGGGTAGACGACGTGTCTGCTGAATGACACAATAGTGGTCGCAGAAGCAGCAAAGTAGAAGAAAAACGTTCGGACCAGACATGCCATTTTGTGTCGTACTGTTTCCAAACCTAAGGGTTGGGACCCCACCTTGGGAAGAGGAGATACACACAGCACACACCCAGGTTAAGATGTTTACGGTGCATTTTCGTGCAAGAGCAAGAAAGCGTGTTTTTCAATTTTTTCTTTTCCTGTGCCTGCAGGTGAAGAGCATGATTGTTTACGTGGAGAGAAAAGTTCTAGAGGACCCTGCCATCGCAGGCGATGACGCCTTCCGGACCACAATGAACAAATTCTGCACATTCCGTGACGGTACCAAACACCACCCCTCAAGATCCGTCGCATAACAATGTTGAAACCAATGAGCCATGACTCAGTTTGTGTGCTGCTGTCATGAGTAAAAAATATGATGATAGTAAAACCGTCCGATGAACCAAGCCTGACAAATGTGATATCATTTGAAGTACAATAGGATGCCTCAACCATGCCTGCTACTTATCATAAATGACGTGTATCTGAACACACCGTCTGTCGCTCTTGGTTCACCTGGTAGATCTGGACGATATCTCCAACTACGTGGACTTCATCATCTGTCTCGGTGGCGATGGGACCTTGCTGTACGCCTCCTCACTTTTCCAGGTAACCCAAACCGTAACCTGAACCTAAAAACAACTTGTAAATGAAGACGCCATTTTGTCCCGAGGCACTTGCAACGCAGTTATGTTTGGAATGTCGACGTCTTTACAGGACATTACAACACTTCATTTTATACGTTTTAGCTAAAAGACAGAAATGTTATTCTAAGGCCTAACAAAAAAAAATTGGTTCCGGTTTCCGACCGACCCTGTCAATTTATGTGCGACCCAAATTATTTTATGAGCTTAAAAAAAAATAATTGATGCAAACTATAATTACGTTTTTGTACAGCACCTCTTCATTCTGTACAAGGATGAGCAAATTTTCTTGTTTTTAAATGAAAAAAACCTACCTGGAAAAAATAAAATAAATTCCCTACCTACCCATGACCTCAACTGACAACCAACAGGAACCGAACTTTTAATTTTTTTAGGCCTAACCGTTTTTTCTTGGGTGTGTTTTGTGTGCCTGGGTGGTGGGGGGGCGATCACAGGAGAGTGTTCCCCCAGTTATGGCCTTCCACCTGGGCTCTCTTGGCTTCCTCACCCCCTTCAACTTCGACACATACCAGTCTCAGCTCAACCAAGTCATCGAGGGTATGTTCACACACACACACACACCACACGCATCACAACGTAGAAGGCGCATCTTAAAACCACGAGAAAAATTATGAAGAAACGATTACTTGAACTGCGGACGTTGTTCCGTGCACCGAAGCCAATCATGCTAATTATGTAGCTGGGAATAAGTCCCTGTCTAATTGGTTAGTTAGGGCTTATGCAAAGCGGGGGCTAGTGGCAGGTCAGTTGCACAAGGGCAATATGCAACAGATATTAATGAGAGGATCCTTTCATCGACCGACTTGGGTACTTCTTTGTAGAGCACTGGTATGAAATGAACGCCACTTATAATTGACCGGTCATAGTGAGTTGCTTTGGATGAAAGCGTCTTTGGATTGAGCCTGGCTCAGCAAGAGTGGAAGGTTGGGTAGGTTGCTGGTGGCTTTGTCATTGTCCAAGTCGTCCAATAAAGCCATACAATGTTCCCTTTTGGTTTTTAGTTATTTTGTTTTATTGGGCACGGTAGTCTCGCCGTTGGTTTCGCGCTCTCACCCAAATGGTTGTGGGTTCAAACCCAATCGCCGCAGTCTGCCTTAAGAAACCTCTGAGCAAGAGGTCCAATCTGCTTGTTAATGTAAATTAATTGACGTCATATCTGATTTATTGTGATTATTAATTCTAATTATAACTAAATAGTATAGCAATACATTTACTACCACTAACTTTGATTAATTTGTGTGTGTGTGTGTGTGTGTGTGTGTGTGTGTGTGTGTGTGTGTGTGTGTGTGTGTGTGTGTGTGTGTGTGTGTGTGTGTGTGTGTGTGTGTGTGTGTGTGTGTGTGTGTGTGCGTGCAGGGAACGTGTCTATCGTGCTGCGCAGTCGGCTGCGTGTGCGCGTGCAGAAGGACAGCCGGGAGAAGAGGGCGAAGGTGGAGGAGAACGGAGTCATCCTCACCAACGGGGATGGAGAAGGCATGCACAAGGCCGCACAGTACCAGGTAGGACGTTTTAGAAGGGAACAGTCTTCATCATGCGCACTCCCGCTTCGGTGGGGCTGTTGCAATAATGTGCAAAAAAACGTTCAATTCAGATGACGTCTGAAGCCTAGAATGTTGGAAGCCATGGAATCCCGGAATGGTAATAATGTGTATCGTAGTAACACAAAAAACATTAATACAGTCACACGTCGTAAAACAAACATGTACTTACATATTTATGGCCTGCTCTTATCTGAACACAACTTCTTACTTAATTCGCTTCATATATTCCTGTCAAGTCATATCTCCCTTTTGGCTTATCTGGAACTGTTCACAAGGTGCAACACAATGCAATCTATTTGTTCCCAGAAAGATGCATTCTTCTTTGTGGCTTATGAAATCGAACCCAACCTCCGCGCTGTGGTGCCAAGGACTATCGAAATGTAGGGTTATCTACTGCCAGTCAGATAACCGGAATTCTGTCCAGAATCCTCAAACTAAAAATTGGGTGCAGCTCTGATGCCCAATGTGATGCAATGCACCCCGTTCAAACAAGATGTCCCATCATGCTTTGCGAGGCTGGCTTCCGGGTCGATGGAAGCGGTTGAGTTGCGTGGCCTTAAGTAGTCAATGGGGAACCCTCTTGGACCGGGCTGTGAAGTTATCGCCTTTTAGAGAGATCAGGGTGTATTCCCAGTCACTACTGGGTTCATCTGTGAGGGATGGAGTGGTCATTATTTAAATGTTTATGGTGTGGGCAGTTTTGAACGCCCACACCATAAACATTTCACAACAGGCTCCTTAGCCTAATTGTAACTCAAGAGAGCCCACGTTCATAAAGAAAGAGGCTTCGTTCTTCACCAGGACTCGGTCCTGGGGCTTAAGAGACTAAAGAGAGGACTCTTGTTTAGTCAGACTTGTCTACAAAATAAAAGAATAGGGGAAAGATGCATATACCGCAGACTACAAATTCTTACTGATTTGGTAACTTCTTACAAAACCCCTCCTTTACATTACCTTGTAGAGAATAAGGTGGTTTTTGAGGCAGAACTTCAACTTCCTATTAACCCAACACAACTTCCTCCACGACTCTCTCCATGGGTCACACAGACATTGGGTTTGCATTAAGCAAGAACGGGCGGGACGCATTCAACTCTTTAAACACTCTTGATAATCGACCAACGTAATTGATGGCTGCCGTGAAAAAAGTTGCAGTGTGTACGTTTTAACGCATGTGTTGCGAGACGTAATTACTAAAAGGCCGCTTAGCTCGGATTAAGGGCTGAACGGACTATCTTCCAAAACAGGACTCTCAAGACGGGCTTGAGGGCTTGTTGTGAAGATCGTGGGGCTCAGCCGGTGCAGAGTTCACAGTGCCAGAGCCGTTGTTTTACCGCCTTAGATAACCTAGGCTGTCCATGCCCTCTCTGTCCACCATCCTGCCTGTGGCTGGACACTGCCACGTGTGCCCTCACTAGGGGCTAGATGCTGTAATGCCTGTTGTGATGTCAAAGACATCCCATCTGGTGGTGGAACAGAGTCCTTATTAAAGGACATCAACGGTAGATTAGAGGCCGTGTCGCTCACACTGTCGCCATTTGCGAAGAGAGACAAATTAGTATGTTTTACTATTTTTTGGACTATTTTATGTTCAATTTCACGGTTGAGTGTGTGTGGAAGCTTGGATTACCACACAGTCCCTTGGGCTATCAGGATATTAAACACCACCTAATCTGTCACACTGCTTAGCAGTAAAAAAATATATACATACACTTGCGGGCAATTGTAATTTTATCTTTTTCACTTTTAATGTTTCAATCTTATTAACGGTATTTATTATAATAGTGACAGTGAGATGTATGTTCTTCATGTCTTATGTTGACTTGTCTTTATATTTGACTGCACCTTCCGATGTAGCGATTCAATTTCGTTGTACAGGTGACTCTCTATCTATCAGTCACCTGTAGCCGGGAACCAAGCGGAGTTTCACACTCAGTTATTCATCAACGTCAGGCAGTCACCTGATGGAATGAAGTCAGGCACAAGGGCAAACAAAAGTCTGCACTCGCACTCTGTGGGGTTTGCCCATCAACGCCATATCAGCTCCTGTGTCATGCAGGTGGGTCTACCTGTGGTTATGACAATAGGTTGTCATAACGACAGGATGACGATCACAATGAGTCACCTTGGCGTGAATACCAAATCCTACCCACACCCCAGGGCCCTCGCCTCGGACCGGCCAACAGTGCTGTGTCCTGCTATGCGTAGCTGCTATGCGTAGCTGCTATGCGTAGCTGCTATGCGTAGCTGCTATGCGTAGCTGCCATGCGTAGCTGCCATGCGTAGCTGCCATGCGTAGCTGCCATGCGTAGCTGCTATGCGTAGCTGCTATGCGTAGCTGCTATGCGTAGCTGCTATGCGTAGCTGCTATGTGTGCTAACACCACACAGGCCTACTGGTAGATGACTGGAGCTAGAGGCTCCAGTCACCTCTGTTCCGCTTAACATAGGGTTGTTTTTTTTATAAAAAATAGAAAAAGTGATAAAATGGCAGTGATGAATTAAAGTGAGTCATTGTTGTTTTTGGTGTATGTTGAAATGACGAAATGAAGATTCAAACAAGGCTTTTCCCCTTAAAAGGCAAAAGCAATACAAAAATAGATGTATGATAAATGATTAATAGTGTTAGGTATAGTGTTCATAGTTGTAGGATTAGCATTCAGAGAGAAACCATGACCTGATTTGAGGTGTTATTTGAATCTACCACCGATGGGTGTTGTGATAATACTACGGGGGGGGGGGGGGGGGGGGCGGTGGGAGAGCGGTGGGATGTCCTGCGGTGTCATCGATGGTATCGTTGGGTGAGAGCCGCGCTGTATGAGTGTCTGACCGCTGGCCGTCTGGCCCCCAGGTTCTGAACGAGGTGGTGGTGGACCGGGGGCCCTCCTCCTACCTCTCCAACGTGGACCTCTTCCTGGACGGACACCTCATCACCACCGTTCAGGGGGACGGTGAGTACCCGGCCGGGACACGCCCCCGCACAAAGGTGGCGGGGGCCCAGCCCTCATGTCTGGACAGTCGAGATGCAGATGATGAGGGAGTGATTAACAACACAAAAAGAAAAAACGACATGAAATAAAAAAAAAAACGAAAAACAAAACATTGGCATCTTCGATGTCGAGATTATCGAGATGCTGATGATGATGAAGTGATGCTACAAATAAACAAAGACTTCCCCTTAACCACTTAACGGTCAAATCCCGCCGGCGGGCAAGTTTTCGTTACACCAGCCCTTCCCCCCGACATGCTGGGTCAATTTTCGGCATCATACAGTTGAGTGTTATAGTCATGTCATACACCGTTTGAAAGCTTAGAATCTCAGGAATGTCATCCAATGTCAACCATATGGTGGAATGGATATTTTTGGCGAATATAGATCAAAAATATCCTAGTGTCTTAGGTCAAAATAGCCCCCCTCACCCTCCTCCTCCCTTGGTGCATTCTAACTTTATCGTCGTTGTGGATATCCTTAGCAATGAGTTGATACTTCATGTTGGGTCTTGAAATGTTCATAAGAGTCCCCAGAAATTGAATATCAAACATTGTTTTAGTGTAATTACATTGTGTTTATGCACAAGCCATCTTATACAAAGCAGCCGAAAAATAGAAAACCAAAACGCTACTATGTTTTTTTGTAGAAAACTGCGATTCAGGGTTTGAATTCTGCTATTGTCGTCTGATTCATTGAATCCGCTGTGTTTGCCAGGGTCTCACGGTGACATTGTGTGTGTGTGTGTGTGTGTGTGTGTGTGTGTGTGTGTGTGTGTGTGTGTGTGTGTGTGTGTGTGTGTGTGTGTGTGTGTGTGTGTGTGTGTGTGTGTGTGTGTGTGTGTGTGTGTGTGTGTGTTGTCTCTCTCTCTCAGGCGTGATCGTCTCCACGCCGACGGGCAGCACGGCATACGCAGTGGCGGCGGGCGCCTCCATGATCCACCCCAACGTCCCGGCCATCATGATCACCCCCATCTGCCCGCACTCGCTCTCCTTCAGGCCCATCGTGGTGCCGGCCGGCGTGGAGCTCAAGGTAACCAGCGCCCAGACCCCCCCAACACCGTCCCCACCGCCCCACCGCCCCACCGGTCACACGATGAGCGCTGGGGATCGCTCGTCGAGTGGCTGTTGTGTATCGTGCACACTTCAGCGTTAACTACACCGTTCACTGCATAGTTCCCTACAGAGTTCACTGGATAGTTCCCTACAGAGTTCACTGCAGAGTTCCCTACAGAGTTCGCTGCAGAGTTCCCTACAGAGTTCGCTGCAGAGTTCGCTGCAGAGTTCACTACAGAGTTCACTACATAGAACACTACACAGTTCACTGCAGAGTTCACTGCAGAGTTCACTACATATTCAGAGTTCACTGCAGAGTTCACTACATAGTTCACTACATATTCAGAGTTCACTGCAGAGTTCACTGCAGAGTTCACTGCAGAGTTCACTACTGAGTTCACTACATAGAACACTACACAGTTCACTGCAGAGTTCACTACATATTCAGAGTTCATTGCAGAGTTCACTACATAGTTCACTACATATACATAGTTCACTGCAGAGTTCAATCCAAAGTTCCCTGTGAGTACATTACACAGTACGCTTCACTGTCGGCAGTCTAGGGGGTAGGATGTTGGAAACGGATCAAAGAATGCATGGAAATCAGAATGAAATCAGACTGGATTTTCCGCCAGGGCCGGGCGTGTGAAAACAATAAGCAGAACGAGTCTGAGAATAACATTACAAATAGAAATGGACACGTACAATGCCAGAAGCAGGATGTGTACGATGAACCTGGAACCTTAAAACTGGTTCCTCTGTGTCAACACTATTGCTCCAGTGTTGTCCAAATGTGCATACGAGATAAACGGCCAAAGATTGTATTTATTGTGCGAATGTGTTGCGCATGGTATGAAATAGTGTCTCTTGGCCTTTCCTCTTGGTTATCTCTATTAGGGCTGAATGATTTTGGGAAATAATCGAACTGCGATTATTTTGACCAATATTGCGATTTAATGTGCGATTTTCATAATTTATTAAGTTCCTTATGTTGTGTATTATTCACAAAAAAAACATTCTTTAGTATGTCCAACACAACATTGGAAGCAGTCAACATAAAAACTGCTCTTTCGTTTAGGCCAGGCCGATGTGTTAAGATTAATTTATATTATAAACTTCTTTATTTAACGATTGAATTTTTAAAATAAATGAATCGTACTGATTTCCAGTCAGTATTGTTTTGTTTTTTTTGCAGCCTTTGCGATTTGCTTACCGCGTTTAATTACATTTGCAATTTTGATTTGAATTCAATTAATCGTTCAGCCCTAATCTATACTGGGCCTGAGAACCAGATACACCTATAGAGGATACCTGAGGACCCCATCACCTTGACCTTAGCATGACCTCTGGGCCTCCTCCTGCTCCTCCTCCTCCTCCTCCTCCTCCTCCTCCTCCTCCTCCTCTTCCTCTCAGGTCATGCTGTCCAGCGAGGCGCGGAACACTGCCTGGGTGTCCTTCGACGGCCGGAAGAGACAGGAGATCTGCCACGGGGACAGGTCAGTCGCCGAGCCCGTCGCCGTGGCAACCGGGTGGATAGGGTCAGGGGTCGGCGATGGTGGGGGGGCGCTACCTGTTTGTTCCCCCCCCCCCCCCCCCAATTGTCCCATCCCCAGTTGAACCAGGAGACATCATTGAGTAAGAGGTCGATAAAAAGGAGAACTCTTCAAGCCTGGAATTGTATTTAGTTTTGTATTTTGTATATTAAGCTTGGGGTAAAAGTGTCTTTTTGACGACGGGCAGAGAGGCAGACCTCCGTACGGATGGACAGCTAGAATGACGGACAGGTGCTCCGTACCTCCCTGCAATGGAGGTGAGGCGAGGGCAGCCGGCCAAGAGAGCCAGCCGGGTCTGTAGAGGAAGCAGAACCCTCCCAGGGCAGGAGATAAACGCCTCCCCCTGCCAGGCGCATTGTGGCTGATAGTCGAGGATCGAATCGAAGAGGGAACTGCCCTGGGACTTGATGGCTTTAGTTTCGCAGCAGGGACCTGACATAATAGCCCCTTTTTTGGTTTGTTAACACTCTTTTGTAACCCGTCCACGGTAACTTCCTGCTTCTTGGAATCCACCCCATTGTTACCGTAACAGACCTCTTTGAGGAAGTTCATTGTGTGGCAAGATCCACCCTGTGTGTGTGTGTGTGTGTGTGTGTGTGTGTGTGTGTGTGTGTGTGTGTGTGTGTGTGTGTGTGTGTGTGTGTGTGTGTGTGTGTGTGTGTGTGTGTGTGTGTGTGTGTGTGTGTGTGTGTGTGTGTGTGTGTGTGTGTGTCATAAGGTCATACTTTTTTGCGCTTTTATTGTGAAACTCCCAGTCTGATTGTTTGCTGTGTCTCCATCCAGTATCACCATCACCACTTCCTGCTTCCCGGTTCCCTCCATCTGCTTCCGGGACCCGGTCACGGACTGGTTCGAGAGCCTGGCTCAATGTTTACACTGGAACGTGAGGAAGAAGCAGCACCATCTCACCTCTGAGGAAGAGGAGTTCTGAGGGCTTCTGATTGGCCCATTGTCCCCCCCGCCAGCTCTGTCGGCCAATCAAACATGATATCCAGTCAGTGGGTCCTGGGGTCGAAGCCAGCTACATGGTTATTCATTGATGACATGAATTTGATTTGAATTATTATTATTTGTAATTAATAATATGAATAGTTTATTCATAACAATTTTCAATATTCTAGTTATAGTAACGATAGATTTTTATCATCAGCCATAATAATTAATAATACTAACAATTGTATTATTAATAATCATGGTTCTGATTTTTATTATTATTATTATATTTTTTTTATAATGACACCTTCAAAGTTCAGAAAGGGGGTGCCTGCAGGGTGTTGTTATCCTACTATCTGTGCTGGGCTACCGAGGTCTACCCCGAGGGGTAGCGTTCCAATCAGTTCCCCTGAGCTCAGATCGTGAGGTGGGAGGCAAAACCTGGCAGGGTCGTTCCTCTTCCGGACCTGGAGTGTTGACAGCGCTGTACACACGGGGCCGTTTGATTCGATGGTCTGTGCGGGCCATCGTAGGTGAGCGTTGTGATCCGGTGTCGGAACACTTTCTACACTTTACGGGAAGATCACTGGCTGTCAGGGAAGGCTCAACAATTACCACATATCCTACGTGTTCAAATTGATGGAGCTACGTTTTTAATCTGCTTGATATGAAGTCTAATTTTATACATATATTTAAAGGGTTACACACCTGGAAGCGTTGGCGTGTTCGCGTCGCTCTAAAGGCTGAAACGTCAGTTACAAATGGCGGATAAAGTTAATCGAAAGTGTATAAAGAAAACCATAAGGGGGGAAAAGTCTTTGGCTTCGCTGAAAACTCAAATGGCGTCTTGTGTGAAGTTGCTATTTCAAAAGTTGCAGAACCAAAACGTTTCCTATAATGTTAAACAAGACTGTTGCTCTTCATTTAATAAGAAAAAAGCAGAATTTTCGTCAAAAGATTGATACCTTTTTTTCTTTTTTTTCCACTCAGATCTTAATGTAAAGCAGGAGAAAACCAATGCTATAGCATTTCTAATGTATAGACTGTGCCTTCACCACTGGTACGTTGTATTGAAAACTAATGTCATTTTTCTAAGGTTTACAAGATCTTAATTATTCTTCTAAACGTGTTCTCACAGTTGTGCAGATCTACCGTAGCCTTGTACTTAGAGTATTTTTCTACGCTGTCGCTCTGCGCTGTCAGCACCTGGAAGCAGAGAGTAAGTTCCATTACTCTTCACTCTTCTCGCGATACTACAAATGTATTCAGCAGTTGTTTTACAAACCTCTCTCCTAACCCTCGCGTGACCTTTTGTGTTGTGCTTATCCAGAACTGAAACATCCATTCCATTCAGACCAAAAAAAATCTCAAGTCAAACCCCAGGCGGTCTTGTGCGTGTTCTTTGTCGTGGACGTGGTGGTAGTCGCGTCGTAAGCCATAGGGGGACATGCACACGTCTAACGGGGGTCTTGACACAAGGTGGGACCCTGTACTGGTGGAGGTTGGGTTTTTAGTCGGCGATTGTTACCGTGGGTGGTGTGCTCAAAGTCTGAGTTGTGTGTGCGTGCGTGTGTTTTGAATACGTATAGCGTGTCTGATGTATAATGTGGAAGGTCTGTCATTTATTCAGTCGGGATACTTATCGACCAGCCCGTGGACCAGTGTTCCCATTGATCACTGTAGCTCGTATCACTGTATGTTTTTCAAGAAGACCAAGAGAGATCATTCCTCTTAATTTCCTGTAAGTGTTGAGTGTGCCATGTATTGTGTTCAGTCTCCTCAATCTACTAAAGGCTCAGTTATGGTCCCACGTCGACACAACGCAAGGGGCTTTACGGACCCCTTACGTCCTTGCGGACCCTCCTTGTGCCCACCGCGAGTGACGTGGCCCTCCCAAAAATTGTAAGCTTGCGTCGAGGCGACGCAGCAGCAGCAAGGGCTGTGATTGGTCCGCTCACTAAAACCCGACACAGAACCAAAACAGGTTCCTGTCTGCGTCAAAGCGTCTGCGTGGTCATTGCGTTGCGTAGACGTGGAACCATAACTGATCCTTGACCCGTTAAAGAGGCATCCCCGACGTTGGTACTCCCTCCATGTTTAGATTTAATCAACAGATTATTGAAGTAAGTCCCAGTGGTTTTGGGAAACCTAAATCTTTATATATCTATAGATATATAAATTCTTTTTTTTTTACTACACGTTTACTTTTTTTTTTAAGTCCGTGGCCCAAGGGTTAAACAAAGAGCCTTACTGAAATCCGTGAGGCTGACCACTGAAGAATCATTCACAAGAAACAAAGGAGTTGTACAATGAAACGCTACCACCAGTGTCCCTTCAGACCTAACCTTGTGAATGAGGGGCCCTTCTCGTCTCACCCTTGTCAACGGATCCTTCTTGGGTTTTGTCTGTCAGGAACTACGAATTCCTTCATTGTTTTTTACATTACGCCAAGTAGTCGAGTCTTTGCGAAAAGTGCTTTTCACTTTCAAAACCTGTTTCTCTCCGCTCTCACTTTTGTAATGGTACATTTGTAAATAATTCTGTATGAATTCTGCTATTTTTTTCTCGCCCAGAGCACTTTAATAAACAACAAATCTTTAACATGGAAATGTATGTATGTGTTTCATTGTACACTTTTGCTTAAATGTTGTAAACAAAATTCGTTACATTATTATTGATTCCAATTTGCAGAACATTAATAATCTTCTGATTAAAGTCGTTTTTGTTTAAATTAAAACATAAAGTTAAATTGGAAATCTCGAAGATTTCCGTTACGTTCTCTCTGGCTATCCCTTTGGTGAAGGGACTTTATTTGGCAATAGTTGGTAACTTAACATGCATCCATCACAATGAAAATCTTCGAGATTGCTGAAGTAAAAATAACTAAAGTTTGTGCTAATTCCATAACAGTGTTTCAAAAAAATATACCAAAAAAAGTCATGACAAGAAAAAGGTATTTTAATACAATTGTAAATTTTCATCTCGATGCGTCCTGCACAAGAAACACCAGTTGTCAACGCAAGCAGCAGCTACTATTGCACGTAACACTTTGTTTGACTTTCCCCACCCCCTCCTGATGAAGAGGTGTCTCTGGTCAGCTCTAGCTCGGGGGGAAGGGGGGGGGAGACAGTCAGTAAACAGGTTTCCATGGAGACGGTCAGTCAACAGGTTTCCATGGAGACGGTCAAAAACTGGTTATTCATAGTGATGGTCAGTTAACGGGTTACAATGGAGACGGTCAGTTAACAGGTTTCCATGGAGACGGTCAGTAAACAGGTTTCCATGGAGACGGTCAATAAACAGGTTATTCATAGTGATGGTCAGTTAACAGGTTACAATGGAGACGGTCAGTTAACAGGTTTCCATGGAGACGGTCAGTAAACAGGTTTCCATGGTGACGGTCAGTTAACGGGTTACAAAGGACACGGTCAATTAATACTGTACATTAAAGGAACTGAATTTTAATCCCAATGTCCTTTTTAGTAAGATGCTTTAGCCACCTGCTCATGGATGACCTGTATCCCCAGTTCTAAAAGTGCTCTGTACATGGCTTTGGATGACAGTCGTCAGTAGTAACAGCCGACGCACGAGGCAAACCGGAGAGCACCGAGCGGCTTGTCTGAGTGCGTAGTGGACGGCGCAGGGCAGTGACCGGACATAGTACAGGTTGGTTGGTTTAAACACCGGGGCTATCTAGCGACCATCTCCTTGAACCTCGGAAACTTCAGTAGGCTGAAGTCCGGGGAAGAAAAACGTTAGGCAAAATATTAGCCACAAAAGTGCACATGTATATCAAATATATATATATATATATAGAGATATATCGATACAGGTGTATATATATAGATATGTACTTAATAGGAAAATGATGGAAAAAATATGTATATTTGTAACTAATGCTTCAGCCGGCAGCTATAGGCTCCGCGCCCCACAGGCCCTGACGGAAGTGCTTGTCCAGACGGCCGAGTGCCCCCAGGAGCGCCATCTTGATCCCCACGGAGAGCAGGGCCCCCACCAGCGTGTGGGGGCCGGCGCTGTCTGCCGGCCACCTGCTGATGACCTACACACACACACACACACACACACACACACACACACACACACACACACACACACACACACACACACACACACACACACACACACACACACACACACACACACACACACACACACACACAGGAAGACACACACACACACACACAGGAAGACACACACACAGGAAGACACACACACACAAAAATGAGAACGGCAATAGGTGGAAAACTTAAACAGAATCGATAGCTGCATTTTTTTTTTTTGACCAATAATTACTATTGGTAACTATTTTGTGTCGGGCCCTCACCGTGAACATGAGATAGATGAAAAACACCACTTCTGGAATGTTCAGGAGGAGGAATACCAAAACCAAGACTCGGGCTTTTTTCAAAAGCTAGGGAGCGGGAAGAAAATACTCATAATTACATTTCACAGAAAAAGTCTAAAAGATAACAGTTTAGAACCCAACAATTGTACATTAACATTAACTGATGGAGAACTTATAAATGGCCTATAACCATTTACATTTATTTTTGTGATTTCTGTCCAGAATAATCATATTTTTAACAGTATTCGTATATAACATTAACAGCCCAATCAAATTTAAGTTAGTAACCATAACGAAATTTAGGTAAAGATAACAGGAAAAAACTGTTGCAGTTTCAACTGTCAGTCAAAGTAAGTGAAAGCAAGTGAAAGTACGGCTCACAGCAACACCGCCGACTACAGTAGTGAGACATGACCAGAAGATGCAGGCGCAGCCGATCAGAATGCTGTCCCTGAGGTTCGTGGCTTCGCTCCCCGATATCATCAAGATACACAAGCACAGCTGGAGTCGTGGGAACACATTTTCACGACGAGTAGTTATTCATTAGAATCGATGTATATACAACTGCAAGCCTTTTTCAAAAAGTGTTGTTCGGTTTAATTGTTGTAAATATAAGCCAACTGTATTGGAATACACATATGTTAATAAGGTGTTATACATTTCGAAGTTAATCTTAAGCGGTCAAAGTCACTGCAATAATTCTCTCTTTTGTATTCCGTATATGTTATCACTCCAGGATCTCACCTGAGCTTGCAGGTCAAAGGTCACCATGGAGAAGCACAGGTTTAGCAGGAAGTACCGCTCTTGGACGCTCTCCAAGGCCCCGCCCACGCGAAAGGCCATCCTATCAGCCGCGCCGATGAGGAGGCAGGTGCAGACGACGTGGACCACGCCCACACACAGTATGCACACAAACCTCAACTGGGGACATGTGTCGACGCGTTAAAGGGCCCCTATTATACCTCTCCAAGTGTGAGTGTGATCAGCCATTACAAGCTGTTTGAAAACCGTCTTTTTCCTGTGTTTTAGTGACATCACCAGTGGGAGGCTCCACCTTGATGTATGACAGATGGAAGTGGACACCCCCCCTCGTGATGTCACCAAGGCACAGGGAAGGGCAATCACACTCACACCTGGTGGTGTGACACAGGGACCCTTTAAACATCTGCGTTGAACCGCCTACATTGCTTTGTTTTTGTGTAATGTTGTTCAACCTGTTCTGTTAGTGTTCGGAAAGCCCGGCAGAACAAGAGATGATTATTCACGGCACAGCATTAGGAACACAGACAGTCGGCTTCACGTGTCACGTGACATCATGGATTTGCATCATCAGTGTCCAACCATTTCTTTCAGTAGAAGTGTTTTCTGCCTAGTATCTTTCGGGGCGCTTGGCCTTTAAGTGTGACCTTTATAATACAGTACGCACACAGTACTTCCTAACTGTACTTCCTCAAGGCAAACAGTCTTTCCATTACTTTGGAATAGGGAGATTTGACACTCACTGAAGTGTCTTTAGAAAAAGAAGAACTTCTGCAAATATGCTCTTACTACTAATACTACTCCTACATAAACATACAGGACCCCCCCCCCCCCCCAAAGTGTGTAAGGCATCTTCTGAGGAGAAAGATGGCTGTTTCCCTACTAATAGCTTAGTGCTAACCAAAGTGCTAAGCTCTCAGGGCACTCAGCCATTGAATGTCACATGATGTAGGAAGTGTGTCATTTGAGTTACTGTTGTTCTCTTGGTTTAGGTGTGTGTGTGTGTGTGTGTGTGTGTGTGTGTGTGTGTGTGTGTGTGTGTGTGTGTGTGTGTGTGTGTGTGTGTGTGTGTGTGTGTGTGTCTGTGTGTCTGTCTCTGTCTTGTTATCTGTGTGTTTGTGTGTCTGTGTGTCTCTGTCTGCGTGTGTGTGTCTGTCTGTGTCTGTGTGTGCGTGTGTGTGGCTGTATCTGTGTGTGTGTGTGTGTGTGTGTGTGTGTGTGTGTGTCTGTATCTGTTTGTGTCTGTGTGTGGGTGTGTGTGGCTGTGTGTGTGTGTGTGTGTGTGTGTGTGTGTGTGTGTGTGTGTGTGTGTGTGTGTGTGTGTGTGTGTGTGTGTGTGTGTGTGTGTGTGTGTGTCTGTGTGTGTCACCATTAGCTTCTGCTGCTCCTGGTGCGGCAGGAGGCTGTAGTTGAGCACTGAGCGGAGGACCAGAGTGAGCACGCTCAGTAGGAAGGCACACAGCTCCTGTCTGTTCTCCTGCAGTACGCCCCGCACCACGTAGTACACGCAGAACACTGCGTCGACACAAGCAACACAAACACAGAGGAAACACAACCGTCACCAACGGCATCGCAACGCTGGAAGCACACGATGTCGGGACGGACGCCAGAGTGATGTTTCTGATTTGTCTCATCAAAACAAGAATTAACTATTAGGAGTGTTCGGAAAAACACTATGGTACGTTTGCACACTGCTTCTTTGGGGGGTTTTACTACAAATGCTACAAATATGGACAACAAATATGCCACTTTGGTGCGCTGCGTGTGCGTCGGATCTTAGGGTGAGGGGGGGGTCGTCCTATGTGGACCTTTGACGCTCCATAGAGACTCACTGGGATGAAGGAATGTGCAGATACAATGGACCTCACTCCTTGTATTCTCGAGCCCCCTCGTGAAAGGACCTCCACCAGCACACAGTCTGTTTTCGGTTCATGTTTTGACGACTCAAACCAAAGCTACAGCAGCCATGTGGTCAATTGAAACCTTAACACTGTTGTTATTTATACATCCAGGTCCTCAACCCCTGCTTCTTTCACACAATCTTTTTGAGATCGTCTAACTATGAACTAGGGACTACTTTTTCACCCAAAAGGAACCTGCAATTGCATACAATTGAAACTGGGGCAACTACAAGCAAACGTTTTTAAGTGCTGCTCGACCCAGTGAGAGATACAAAGGCCCCCCCCCCCCCCCCCCGGGTAGACTGAGTGACGATCAGCTATAGGGATCTGAAAGAAACGAGGTTAGCGTACATGTAATTATGATAAGCGGTGGTGCACACAGTAAGAGTAGGAGGTGCTACATATCACAGGTGCTGGCTGAATTCCCACAACAAGAGTACAACTCCACCAAACGCGTTCAATCCGGACGACAGGCGCTTCGATGCGTTGCTATGAGAAACGTTGTTGCCATGGCACTCACAGATTCCCACCAGCTGGATGAGGGAGACGCCCAAGTCTTGCTCCAGGAGGGCGTCGTACTGTCCGCAGAAGCTGGCCAGAGTGAGGCCCAGCAGCACGCACATGGAGGCCAGCGTGAAGCAGAAGTACAGCTGCACCGCTCGGCTCAGCTCCGCCCAGGGCTTGATCTGGGGACGAAGAGGGAGACGGGGACGAAGACGAGGATGATAATAATAATAATAATAATAATAATAATAAATTAAATTTATATAGCGCTTAATATGGTACTCTAAGACGCTTAGTGTCTTAGAGTGCCATGATGGGAGGACAAACATGGTTGACTTTGGAAAAAGCAAAAACTGTAAATGTATAATGTACCTAACGTGTAACGATGAGACTTAAATGAATTAAGAGATCTTACATGATTCAAAGGCTTCGTTCCTTTATTTGTCGAGGTGTTTATATGTGTACGTGCAGTTAAATACAATGTGTCCGACTTCCCCGGCTAAGCAACATGTAGGGGATGTATTCCAATTAAACCTGCAAAACTAAAAGACAAACTAAATCTATAGGGGAGGAAATCTTTTATTTATACTTTGCATTGTCCTACTTAATGAAGGTGTTTGACCTCACCGGGCCGCATGGTGTCGGGATCAACTCCTGGTGCCTCGGCCTCAGGTTCAGATGTGGAACATCTGCGCCCTCTGCTGGCGAGTTGTCCAACAGCGGTCTGTGAAGTAGGACCGACATACACAGTGGGGCTGTGAACACAACACAACAAACTCGCACGCTCTTTGGTGTAGAGTACACCAATGGTGTTAAAGTAGTTTGACATCATTTAACAAATGTATACGTTGATCTGAAAGTTTAAAGACTAATCGTATACTAGGCTACAATTAGCCCTACTATGATACAACTACACGGCACTCGTATTGCCACACAGTACAGTAGAGATGACGTCAAATAACCACTTGTAATCAATCGCCTTCGCCAACGATGCAGTAGGTCTGTCGCTCACGAGTCTTCGCGGACCAAAGGGTCACATGTTGCGACCCACTGCCAGTTCAGTAGGAAAAGTTGCAGAAGGTGCGTGTTTTATTTTACCTTATCTCGTCCATGTTCCCTAAAAGTTATGTAGAGTGCAGGCTTTGTTACTGCATCTTCCCACTACATATTTTAGTTTCGGTTTATATTTGGCGAAGTCTATATTCGCGTAGGTTTCAGTTCCGCATTCATAGTTGCTCTGATTTCCAGGCGTCGTTCCTATGTGCACTAGTGTGTACTGAAGTGTCTTCTACAGCCCCGCTCTGTAGTTCAAGTCCGCCACCATTCGAAATGACGTCTCTGCTTGTGCAAGGCACATTGTTTAAAGGATCGTGGTTCATTTGTTAAACACATAAAGTAATTGCATTAATCAATGTATCCAACGTGTCCTTCTGGTAGACTGTGATGATAGATCACAGTCTACCATAGATTCATGCTGGTGCCGAAATAATAATGCATGTAATAATGATGCCAAACTACAAAAGATTTCCTGCAGAAAATGCGTCGAGTGCTGTGGTGCAAAGTGAGGTTTAAGTAGAAAGGGTTTATTTGTATGGGCCCATGTGCCTATTATACCATAGTAAATATTTAGCCAGAAGCTACTAATTCTTCCAGTGTATTTGGTGACATTGTAACCTTAGCGGCCGCCACCGTCTGATGTCCGCCACTAGGGGGCGTTGACCCGCACAACAAACACCAGCGAACAGCCGCCGCCACACAAAGACAATGCTCACCCCACACACACAAAAAGCAGTCTGATCTCATATGATCCCAAACTTCCCGTGGTTTGACTTCGCTCCTCACTGGAAGCACGCTGGATTGTAACTGGAAAACATTACACAGCCTAAACATAAGAACAATATCAACCAAGGGAGACGGACCCACCGTAACGTTAGTGTGTACAGGAGGACGTAACTATTGGACAAGAGGCGTGCAAGCTTCCACTGAGGCTTTTTAAACCTGGCACTGTGCGCACAGAGGCGATCCCCGGGTGAGTGAAAACCTTCGCCTCGATGCAGGTCGAGATCCACGCGTTACTTAAACCAGATGTTGTTACTGAACCTCGGTAACATACGTGACCGCACACCTTGGCCGTAGCTTCCTCTATTGTGTGCGTGTTTCCTCTCCAGGAGGCTAACGCGATGAGCTAATGTCATAATGCAGCTTGTTCGTGTTCTGTAATGGTTCGTTCACAAGATCAACAAGTTATGCAAAACATTGTAGACTGTCTTGTATTTCCCTGTGTAACTCACAATCCGGAGGTCCAGGGACTTAAACATGTTAGAAGCTCCCGGTGAACCACTATGGCTCTTATTGTGTTACCCCGTGTATGTTTTATTGATAACCATCTACCCTTTGTACTGGGTTTTAGTTTAACCCTGATGCCTAACAGTACACGTGGCATTGCACGTTTAATAATAGCCTGCACGTTTAGCGTGCACCATCGCCTAGTGTTCCCATCACACACTGCTTGTTATGTTATTACTGCATTTGGTGTATAGTCATAACGATTTATTTTGGGCGTGCTTCTTCTCTGCATATAGGATTTCTGACAGTTGAGGAACAGTTTGAGAGTGCTGCCATGTTTGCACCACCACCACCACCACCTGCTTGACTCCTACCCTGGGGCAAGATGGACTGACGACCGAGACCGCGGTCCACTCCTTGCGCTTTCGTCGGTGCACCCAGGAGGAGTCGTGTTGGATAAGTGTCGGTGGGACGGTGCGCCCGAACAACAACCAGCACCATGGTGGCTAACGGTCCGACCAGCGGCAGATGCCCGTGGCTGCGTCTCTTCTCCCCGTTCCAGAGCAGCCGGGAGCGCGTGGTGCTGACCCGCAGCGAGAGCATGCACGGTGAAAGTGTGTTGAAGATCACCGTCACCGAGACCACGGTGATCGAGGCGGAGTCCGGCGTCTGGAACCTGCGCTCCATGTCATACCTGGTGCTGTGGTTCTTCTTCAGCTTCTGCACGCTCTTTCTCAACAAGTATATTCTGTCGCTTCTGGAGGGAGAGCCGAGCATGCTGGGTAAGGGTGTGTGTGGGTGGGTGTGTGTGTGTGTGTGTGTGTGTGTGTGTGTGTGTGTGTGCGGGTGTGTCCCGACACATCTCACACTTTGGTATATTTATTTTTTTAAACATTTTTGTTATACTCAACAGTGTCATGAAATGACAAGTGAAAGAGAGAGTGTAGGCCATGCCGAAGTAATCCATTTAATTTTTAACCAAAGGATGTGCAGCAGTGATTCCTAGAAGCGGGCTTACATAGCCTGATCAAATATTAGGATACTCGTACCATAAGCATTATCAGTCTTATCTGATGTGGTTTTATTGGCAAGGAGACTTTTATTTCAAGGTTTTATTATCCAAGATAAAAAAACGGATTGTAAATACCCAGTATATCTCAACTGGTTTAAACGGTCTGATTCTTCTCACCGTCTTACTGAACTCTGAGCCTTTTGGGTACCTGTATCTTTAAGGAACGGGTGGTGTTGTTTGTCTAGCTCTAAAGGCCTTCAGGTAAAATGTGTACATTTACATTCAATCGTGGTCAAACTGTCTGTCTGTTTGTGTGGTACCCCTAGGTGCTGTCCAGATGCTGTCCACCACCATCATCGGGTGCCTCAAAATGTTTGTCCCCTGCTGCCTCTACAAGCACAAGACCCGCACCGAGTATCCGTCCAACTTCGTCATGACCATGCTGTTTGTTGGCCTGATGAGGTGAGTGTCCGACCAATCACTGAGCTCCTATTGACGGGCCTAAGCAAGACATTGGCCAATCAGTCGGCCTCGTGCTAGAGCATTTGCGTATTTTTCCTCAAAAGTCAATCATACTTCTGTCCGTAAGTTAAAGGAAAATCGCTCAGGAAGAACTAGTTTGACGTAAATGATGCGTCGACATGAAGAATCACACCTGTATGTAAATGAGTGCCCGTGTTTGTGAGAGTTGTTAATTGCCGTAAGTTACGCCCCCAAAAAACACTTAATGGGAGACGCTCTTCCCCATTTCTGCTTAATCAACAAAAAGACACTTCAGGTGTGGAGCTTGAAGTCCTCCTTTCAGAAATCGATCAAAAAACACTCATCACATCTAGCAGCGTCAGTAGGTAGCTCCAGAGCAGTAGCTCTCGGACCTTTAAACCGGAGGTAAAACATTCAATACACATACAGGAGCCCAAAACACAAACCATCCATGACGATCGTACAATCAAAAACATGTAATGCAATGCACAAAGCAACACTTTTTTTTAAATCAACAACAAGCCATTATGCTCTAATTATGTTACAATATTTATAATCCATTATTTTTACTGATATAACTTTTCTGTTATTCTCAACATTTTCTTCTATGATAAATTATTTTGTGCCATCTGTAACGCATGGTAAACACTGCCTCGGTGAGCAAACATAGAAGAAGAAGATTACATTTGTTCAGATAAGTAAATACATAGATAATACACAATACCTATCCTGTGCAAATGTTTGTCCATAGAACCATACACACGCATACCTCAGATAAACCCTGAAACATATTATTGAATGAGGACCAATGACCTCCTAATGCCAGGCCAGAGGAAGTCATTAGCCAATCAATTACCTCCTTATGCCGGGCCTTATAAAGCTTTTAGCCAATCAATGACCTCCTAAAGCCAGTCCTTAGCGAGGCTTAAGCCAATCAATTTCAGGCCGAAGGAAGATGTTAGCGAATCAATGACCCCATTATGCCAGGGTTTAGGAAAACATATATTTTGTTTATATATGTTAATTATTTTTGTAGCATATAGCATTCTCATCATCATTTGTGGTCTGAGGTTCTAATGTGGACCTAATCTTTGGAAATGTATCCAGTATTGAGCGATTACACTGCAGCTATAACTCATGTTAACAGTGCATCCACCTAGCAGGAGCTTTTGTCCAAAGCGACTGACAAAAGTGCATTCAACAATGAAGGTATAGCCCAAAGGGGGAGTGTTCAGCCTGCGATGGACCGAGGGTAGGGATTCAGCTTGTCAGGAGCCCATCCCAGCACTGAGGCAAGAACCAAGGAGTCGAGAGGTGGTTCGCGACGCGAAGAGGAGAGAACTGTCTTTGGGAGAGCATTTACTGGTGAATATGAGTTTGAGTTGGTTGCCAGCTTTGGGAGTAGGGGGTGGGGGAAGGGAGTGAGAGAGTGAACGAAGATCGTAAAAACAGCAGTGGCACTTTGGAAGTCGCCGTCCGGATGTGGAAATCCCAGAGGAGCATTAACGGAGACCTGGTATTTAACGAATACAGCAGCATTTAATTCCTCCGGTTTAGTAACAGACACAGCAGGTAATCGAGAGAAGGATAGCAGGGAGTGGGGGTAGAAAGAACATGTCTATTTGGTATATTCCTGGTGTGATCCAAGTGAGAGCCAGGAAGACAAGGGATCGCAAGGAGGCGTACCCAGAGATGACCTCAGACAAAGGGAGACTATAGATAGAAGTGCTGATTGCTCAGTGGGCTCAGTTGGGTAGGAATCTACAATTATATTAAGTCTACTAACTGCACGACAACAATGTGCAACTATAATCGGCCTATTAATACCACTAAAGCAGTACACAATTGGAGAAAAAGATTTCAACCTAATACAGCAGACGGATAAACTGCATAGCTTTTTTAAGAAAGTCAGTTGAAGCCGGTTTTTCGTACGTTTTGCAGAGTGCGATACATGACCTGGTGTTTCCATGCAGGAGAACTCTCCCTGAGTGTGTGTGTGTGTGTGTGTGTGACGGCTGGTTCAACCTGCTCAACTGGTGCCGGCAGCCTCACCCAGCCCCAGAGTCCAATCAGTCTGGCTCAGGCCAAGTGAGGCTGCTTAAAACAGCCATCATCCAGACACACTCAACAATAACAGGAGCCTGTCTGTGTTAAGATCAAGCCATGGAGAGGGCGTTCGTGGATGTCCGCTATTGCCCCAAAGGAATACATTGTTACCTGCGGTGGATGAAGGCCTCAGCGATCCCAATCAATACCGGACTAATTTCCAATATTGTTAGGCCACGTTTATACATAGCAGGGTATTTAGAGAAACAAATATTTCCCCCCCTCCGTTTTGAAAAATAACATTGTGCACACAACATCGTTTTCAAAAAAGTTGTAATTTACATAAACCTGCATAAATACGCCGTCGAGCACCATTATATATCTATACTTTCATCATAAAGTGTACATATTTATAATTTGAAATTCGTCCCAGCCTTTATACCACATATATTATAGGGTCTATAGCATATAACCGCATTTTCTGATTACAGTTTAATGTAACAGTAAGCCAAAAACATCGCTAATTAACACCGCAACTGAAAATTAACCACACAGAGATTACCATGGCAACCGGTCAAGCAATTTTTTTTTCATTCAATAAACGAATAATCCCCCTATAGAGTGGCGAAGTCACGCCCCTTCCGGTAGAGCTCATGGGACCTATGAGATCGAAAAATATGAATGGGTGTCAATGGAGAGAAAATAATTATTTTCTGGTCCCGGTCTTTATATGCCCTGGATTACACATATGTTGTTTGTGGATTTAAAGGATAATTGTTCATGCAAAGAGTTCAACCGTTTATTGTGCAATTGTTCAGATAAAGGCTGTAGAGAAAACACAACGAGAAAGACTACACGGCTCGTATGTGACGTCACGCTCCCTGCGACTGGCGTGGAGAAGACCGACAATCTTCCCATCGGCATAACTGAAACTCTGCACGTGCCCCGACTTATGATGGTTTTCACCTCTTTCGATGCTTTTATCCTCCCCTTGGAAACAGCGGTGAAGCGGGGCAGAGAGATCGCCATCTCTGTGCCGAGTTCCAAGTGCGGGTGTTGTGATGTATATCATATGCGTCGAGAGCAGCGAAGAGCTGTAGTTCACAAAGCGGCCTCACATAAAACCTAAAATTATCAATCTTCTTCACGAAAATTTTTAGTTTTCTTTGCATGAAAAATTATCATTCCAATCCACAAACATATGTGTAATCCAGGTCATATAAAGACTGGGACCAGAAAATAATTTTTTTCTCTCCATTGACACCCATTCATATTTTTCGATCTCATAGGTCCCATGAGCTCTACCGGAAGAGGCGGGACTTCGCCACTCTATATGGCGCGCGGTTCGTTCGTGTGAACAGACGGCAGGCGTTCGCGTGACGTTAAGCATTTTCTGGCGCATAATGTGACGCTTGAGAACCTGATGCCGCCTTCAAAGCAGCTCAGAGGTTCGGAAGCTCTTCGGTGTCTTTATGTAAACCTTCCCTTCTTCCGAAATAAGAGTGTTCAGGAAACGTTTGTAGGATATGACCTAAAATCGGAAATGTGATTGTTCGTGAGACTAGAGTTCATAACAACAACAAGTATGGATGCCCGCAGGGACCTTGCTGAATCAGATGAATCAGTTATTAGAACTGCTTGCGATGGTTGAACATGAGGGAGTATATAGCAGTTGATGTTTATAATTGTAAGCTATAATGTATCGTAATGCTAATGTTAGAATGGGTGTTCAGTTCGCCTCTTAGTGCTTGCTGCAAGTTCACTTTAGTCTATCAATGAAATGGGCAGCCATTGTCGTGACGTCAACTCGGAGGCTCGGGTTTTTTTTGTGGAGATCTGTGCCTCAAGTGGGCGGGCACAAAGCATTATGGGGGGCGGGCCCGGCCCCATATGGCCCGCCCATATATGGCCCGCCCATATATGGCCCGCCCATATATGGCCCGCCCATATATGGCCCGCCCATATATGGCCCGCCCATAGCGACGGGCCTGTATACAGAGAAGAAATTCTTACAACAGTGAACTAGTGAACTATAGATAAGCAAACCCGAACAAAATGGTATTCGTAATATGCACTATTTATTACACGCAAGCGTTTTGTTAGCTTAAATCTGATATGCGTTTAAGCAGGGACAGTTCTGTCCTCCCATTGGCTGATAATGCCCCCCCCCTCCAGGTTCACCACGGTGGTGCTGGGCCTGGTCAGCCTGAAGAACGTGGCCGTGTCTTTCGCCGAGACGGTGAAGAGCTCAGCGCCCATCTTCACGGTCATCATGTCCCGCCTCATCCTGGGGGAGTACACAGGTGGGTCAACCCGCCAATCAAAGGACGCCAGAGGAGACGCTGGAAGACATCTGAGACTAAATAATGTACCTATGGGCTAATTCCCCATTTTCTCTACCTCTGCAATTTTTCTTGTGGGATTTAAGATGTACTTTTAGCAGGAACATTAACATTTTCCCTGGGGTTAATGTTTATATACTGCAAAAGAGCAAATGCATTTGTCTGCTGATGTTGTGCTTTCTTAATTACTACAACAGCATCCATTATTCTAGTAGTCCTCAGGACAGAATTCTCTTGTTCTTTATTTGTTGAGTCAACACCTGTCGAAGAACAAGATCAGGCAGTAAGGGCAAAAATAACTGACTGATGGATTGCTTGTTTACGTCAAACATGCCCCAGATATGTCACCTGACTTGACAAAGGTCACTATTACTGCGCCAGACCAAACATTCATACATACATTCCATACATACATACATACATACATACTTACAAGTGCTTGGACGATGTGTTAAAACAAGGCCTAGGGGCTTAGACTTTAGACTTTTAGACTTTAGACCTTATTGTCCCCAAGGGGAAATTTTTCTTCACGTCACAGTACATTACATATGTGGGCCGCACGCCGACAGACAATAAACAGAAACAAATAAACATCTACACAGATCTGCATAAACATCTACACAGAGTAGGACTGGGGGTGATTTATCTTGGCCTTTTATTGAGTGCTGTTATGGCTGCAGGCACCAGGCTTTTGCCGTAGCGAGCCCTCCTGCACAACAGGGACCTATGCCTGCGTGCAGAGGGCATGACAGTGAAGTGGCAGTTGAGAGGGTGTGTGTTGTCCTGTGCTATTGTGGATGCAATGAGTGAGATGGCCTTTATATTGAGCTCTGACAGTGTGGGTGTGGGGAGACCAATTAATTTGGCAGCTTTATGCTGTTGTTTACTTTGTGGCAGGGAGCGTTCACACAAAGGGCTACATTTTCTTGTGTATCCGCCTGCTCCTGCTTACCACACGCTTTTGTGTGGTTTATTTCCCTCTGAAGGATTGTGGGTAAATCTCTCCCTGTTCCCCATCATGGCCGGCCTGGCACTGTGCACGGCCTCAGAGCTCAGCTTCAACATGCTGGGCTTCTCCGCAGCCCTCTCCACCAACATCATGGACTGGTGAGTCTCCGGCCCCTCCCTCGAAGGCATCGCTGTCTCTCCGGCCCCTCGTGTGTGTGTGTGTGTGTGTGTGTGTGTGTGTGTGTGTGTGTGTGTGTGTGTGTGTGTGTGTGTGTGTGTGTGTGTGTGTGTGTGTGTGTGTGTGTGTGTGTGTGTGTGTGTGTGTGTGTGTCAGGCAATAGGGTAGCGCAAGAGTCATGACGTTGATGAGGATTATGGTTGCCATGGTTGGTAATCTTTTGACCAGTAAGGAGCAGACACCCAGTAGATCATGTGGGACCGCGTTGTTGCTCCGGGTTCACTTGGCAGTTATTAAGCCTAATTCAATTCTGTTTGTTCAAACCCATAGCGACTCACTCTTCCTCCCTCTCCACATGTGCGTTGACTCTATCCCTCTCCGTCTCTCTTGTGTCTTTTGTTCACCAGTTTACAGAATGTTTTCTCCAAAAAGCTGCTCAGTGGAGACACCTACAAATTCAGGTAAACGCAAAGCACCTACTGCCCCCTCTGACCGCACCTCTGTCAGCTATCTTTTGTCGAGGGTGAACATCGACTCATTCCCTTCCTCCCCGTCCTTCACTCCTGTAAAGGGCCAAATAGTGGATTATGCTATTTTGCCCGGCTGCTATGTTTGATTGCGGCACATCAAACATTTTCTTTTACGAGAATGAGTTTTGCATTTGTGTTGGGCTTCTTTTTTTTTGTGCGTGTCTGTGACTGTATTTGTGTGTGTACGTGTGTGTCCTCTCAAGCCCACCAGAGCTGCAGTTCTACACCAGCGCAGCAGCTGTCATCATGCTCATTCCTGCCTGGGTTTTCCTGCTGGTAAGCAGAGCACTGTAGGAGTAGGAGCCAGACGTGTGTGTGTGTGTGTGTGTGTGTGTGTGTGTGTGTGTGTGTGTGTGTGTGTGTGTGTGTGTGTGTGTGTGTGTGTGTGTGTGTGTGTGTGTGTGTGTGTGTGTGTGTGTGTGTGTGTGTGTGTGTG
The DNA here is from genome assembly GCF_026213295.1 of Gadus chalcogrammus. Classification (NCBI taxonomy): domain Eukaryota; kingdom Metazoa; phylum Chordata; class Actinopteri; order Gadiformes; family Gadidae; genus Gadus; species Gadus chalcogrammus. Next base: position 23,052,132 of record NC_079412.1, on the reverse strand, counting down.
TGTGTGTAGATCTCAAAGGTGAATTTGCAACTTTTTGAGAGCTACATTATCAGATTAAAATCGTAGTATCACCAGCCACACCCAAATATACTGAATATCCCAAGGCCGGCCACACTGATAGCCTGTAGATTAAACCACATATAGAGGGAGGGAAGGGGAGAGGAATGCAGAAATGAAAGGGGAGATGGAGCTGGAAGGAGTGAGGGAGGGAGGGAGGGAGGGAGGGAGAGAGAGATGGTGTGAAAGGAGGGAGTTGGCCAGGACGGGTGAAGGGAGGGATGGGGGTGTAGGGTGACAGAAGAGGCTACGTGGCTCTGTGTATTCCGTAACCTGCTCACCAGGTCCCACCGCTGCACCCCTCCCTGGCCCCGACCCCCCCCGTCCCCCCGTCCCCCCCTGCCCCCTCGTCCCAACAGGACATTCCAGTGATCGGGAAGAATGGGCGGAGCTTGGTCTGGAGTCAGGACGTGGTGCTGCTGCTGCTGTTTGACGGAGTGCTGTTCCACCTGCAGAGCGTCAGCGCCTACGCCCTGATGGGCCGTATCTCCCCCGTCACCTTCAGGTACGACCCCCCCGGCCCGCCCAGTGACGTGCACCACCTGCAACGGATCCCCCCCCCCCCCCTCAGGCTGCACCACCTGTAGCTCTAGTCTGCAGCAGCTGCAGTTCTGCCCCACCTGCAGCTCCTGTACCATGTTTACCGTGTTGCTTGTTTTTGTGCGAGGACCCTGAGGGATTGCTTCGTGGGTGTCAACCGGTTTTGTTATTTTTAGTGCGTGTGCTTTTTTAAGCTGCAGGTTCATGTGTTCACAATGGACCAAGTTGGGTTCGGCAGCTGCAACACATTTTGGTCACACCTTAGTTTGTGTTGGGTCAATATTTTTGTGGTTTTAGCAGAGATGGGGACTCGAGTCCGAGACTCGAGTAACGGTGACTTAAGACTTGACTTGTGACTCCACCCAAAGGACTTCAGACTTGACTCCGGCTCGAGCTTCAAGGCTCGTCAAGTCATGCAATTATTGCTTTTTAATTCTAAGTTTAACCATGTATTTCTGTTAGGGATGGGCAACGATCGTCGAATAGTCGGAGTCACGTAGACTATCGAATGATGAATGTGACTATCGTTATTTATTACACGGCTCTTCTCAATGCTGCAGAACGCTCCGGTCACTTGCTTGGTTCCTTCAAAACTTCCAGCCGTGAATATTTTTTTGATAATTCACCATTGCTAAGCATAATGAGCGGCATCAAGGAAAGTGGATTTTTTGCCGTCTGTCTTGTCTTATCACTCCGCAAGAAGTCCGGTAACTTATCAACCCCAGCGTCCTTGGTTGCTAAGCAACGTCAACATCTTTGACGGACTATTTCTCTGCTGATCAACACTACGAATGCTGGTAAAGAATAAATTGTAAAAAGACACACCATGTGAAGTTACTTTTTTTGGCAAGTAGCCGTGTAATAAGCGGGATAATGTATAGAACGCCGCCGGTCATTATCGAAAATAAGCCTTATTTTCCCGATAATGGCCGACGTTCTATACATTATCCCGAAACTAGAAAGGCAGACGTGTTCCATAGTTTCCATATGCTAAAGACGTGTCTAGTTCACCATCATGCAGGCTGCGTTCAGTAAAATAAATTAATAAATATCTGTTTTCGGCACATGTAGGCCTTTCTGCCTTAGCCCACGTTGAAATAATTTGATATAAGTGTTTCCCAGGCCAATGTGTGGCGATGTGGCACAGAGTCAACACTGAGCGCCACAAATTGATTCTGCCTTCTATTTTTTTTTTTTTTTTATATAAATAGGCCTATCGTTCCGTTCATTCATCTCCGCATAGCACTCTTTCTCCCTGTCACTCTTGTTCACACACGCACACAGAGACAAGCGCGCATACATCCCAATGGTGAGTGGGTACACTACCACATATTGGATCAACCCGCATATCACTGATACACTGCACACGCACTGACAGCGGAATCGCCCGCGCCTCCTCTCAACGCGCCTACAAAGGCAGACCCGAGCGGGATATTTGCGATTAATGTGAAATGCGGTTATAGTTTATATATATTACGGTGTTAGACCCCCAGGCCGTTCTGCCGGCGATTTTTTAATCCGCTCTGCAGCAGAGGCTGGAGATCGGGAAGATCAGGAGGTCTCTCGGTGGGTGGTCCACTTTGAAATGTATTTTGTGCGCGATTGCTCGATTACGCGAATGGGCAATCACAAAATACCCCCTCCCCGGCTGGACTCCTTGTCCGACCGGTGTGAGTGTGATGAAATCGATCACACTCACACCTGGTGGTATGATATGTCCCCTTTAAGAGTTTATGATATTACTCCCAATGGTCGCCACACTGCCAGTAAGGCAGTTATGAAGGCATGTGTTTCAGGTTTGATCACTTGACACTAAGCTTTGCGTGTCGGGCCTTGATTCATTCTATCCACATGGTTCTCAACGTGGTTTGGGGAAATAAATATTATTTATTAGTCGAAATCATGTGCAGGGTAAGGTTATTCACCTTGAAGATATTTCCCCCCCCCCTCTTCTCTCCCTGTGCGCAGCGTGGCGAGCACGGTGAAGCACGCCCTGTCCGTGTGGCTCAGCATCATCGTGTTCAGCAACCACATCACGCTGCTGGGTGCGGCCGGCTCGGTGCTGGTGCTGCTGGGCGTGCTGCTCTACAACCGGGCCCGCCAGGCCCAGAGGAGGGCTCTGAGGGCCATGGCCGGCCGGCAGCAGGACCCCCAGTACCACTACGACCACAGCCACAGGCCCTCCAGGGGAGAACCGCCGGCCCCGGGCCAGCAGGCCTCCAAGGACTTCAAGGCCTCCCAGTCGTAGCCTGGGAGACCTGAAGCCCCAGGACCAGCCCGCCTCCAAGGAATTCAAGGACTCCCAGTCGTAGCCTGAGATACCTGCCCCCCCCAGGGTCAGCTTGCCTCCAAGGAATTCAAGGCCTCCAAGGACTTCAAGGCCTCCCAGTCGTAGCCTGGGACGGAGGTTAGGATGCCAAGTGGGTGGGGAGGGGGAGGCGATCCAGGACTCACTTTTGGCCACCTCCTTGTCTCTCTGACTCTTTGCACTCTCTTGCTCTGTCCCCATTTCACACTAAAGGAGAGTTGGGTTCTCACTTCACACGCATTCCACCAGTTCAACTGAAATATCCCCCAAAAAATGGAAATTTGGAAGGCTGAGTGGCAGCAAGGGAGCTGGTTAGCGGAAGTGTGGTAACCTAGCAACCACTAAGTTGTCCATTTCGATTGTTATTCCTAAAACAATTGTTGTAAACAATTGTTGCTGATTGAACAGTACAGGTACCTGCTGTGTCACATGACTCTTTTTGCACTATATATTGCACAAACAAGCTTTTTCCCTCAAGTCCACTATGTTAAAAACAAAGTCATAGATCTTTTCTTTTTTTTTTTTGCTTCTGACATGTATATGAGATTGCATATTTGGGATCCCCAGTTGATTATATGTGGTCATTTTAAGTTTGATGTTTAATTTTGTATTATTTTATGGTTTAGGTTTGCGAGAGCTTATGTGTTTGTGCATGGCTTTAATGTCGTGACCGTTGCTTCCAGACAGGAGCTCGACCCGGTTGTCTTATAGCGGTCTGGCCCCGTATCCCGGGGCGGATCGGAGAGGTCCGTGCAATGATCGTTCAGCTGTACCCGACGCGATCTGCGTCGTTTCAGGGAGCCTCAGATATGAAAGCACTCAGGATAACTTTCCTTTTGTAATCTTTTGAGCACGCAGTCTTTTTAGTTGGGGGGGGGGGGGGGGGGGGGGGGGGGGAGTAGCGATGTCGCGGTGAAGCCTTAACTTCGTTTCCGAAGATCGACGCGAGAAACTGGAGCTTCTGAAGACTGCTCCGTTTTAGTCCCATAGTCGGGATTCTCGCCCGTGCTCAGCTTTTCTACAGGGATGTTTTCTAAGTAGCCGTCGGTTTCCTCTTTTCCCTTCCGTCGATACATTCCAGACGTACTTGTTAAAATGATCGTAATTTCGCCCAGAGGTGGGCCCGCAGAAAAAAAATAAGTCATTTTCTACATCCATTCAGCACGTTTCCCCGGCAACGAGGGAATCTGTGACATTCTGATTTTGTGGCGAGATTTCAGTTTGTGTTTAATGCTTTACCAATACCAATTTTTTCTTTTCTTGAAATACGAGTCCCACTTTTTTGTCCTGTGTCTATACCACTAGTTGGAATGAATTACATTCCTACATTGAATGAGGATGAGGCATTGATTGAATTCGTTGAATCTAATATAATGAGATGTAGCAATAAGGCGTGATGTCTTGCTACCCAGTGGATACTGTACATTCATATGGAAATAATTTGTTTTGGAATTTTACATTTGAACAATGTTAAGTGAATATAATACCTTATTGAACAGGAGGCATGTCTTGGACCAATACTTTTTATTAAAGATATTTTTTATGGGACATGTGCTTTTAAAACCTTTAAAAAAAAAAGGTTGTGCTTTGTAAGGCTGTTTTAGATTCAAGCTTATTTGAACATAAAAACAGTATACATTTAGGCTCAGATATGTGATTTGCTTTCTATAATGCTAACATTAAATTACAAATTGTACCATATCCAAAGCAACAGGTGTGGCCATGGACCATCAGAGCACAGAACCAATATTGGAGTGACTAAAAAGGAGGCGTGGCACTAGCCGTTCTGTAAACATAACTGAAGAGTGTAGAGCAGCTGCAGGTATCGCAACGGCATGGAGGGTGAAACAGCGCTCCCTGCTGGTGTCATGGGGGAAATGCATTGTTACACCGATAAGAGATAAGCTCACAGGTAAAATTACAAGCGCTTCTAAGTTAAACACACAACGTAAATTAGGTTAAAAGTGTAAACGCTATATACACGTCTTATAAATACATAATTGGATGTATGTATATATCATTAAAAAATACAGATTAGGAAAAATAGCAATCACAAAAATAAAGGCTGCTATGTTTGGCCAACAACAATCTTGATGTTACAAATTAATGCTACAAACGAATGGGAGCGAAAAAAACCTCTCTCTTGAGACGGTCATGTCTCCTGGGCCACAGGGGACATACAAAGTCCACAAGACAACAGGCGACGGCGTGCCCTGTACACCGTTAGCATGAACGGCTACGACAAGAACCCAACAGCCATGAAACAGCCTCCCTCTTTGGTCAATGAGCTACGGAGCTTGTAAGAAAAGGGTAACATTGTACATCTAATGTTGGTCGTTTTCCCCGGATGCTGTTTGTTTGGTTTTGACGGTACATTTCGACCACTGGAGGCGCTGTGGTCCTGTTGTGTGGACTCCTCAATGATGTAGCGGTGGAGGTTTCAACTGGGAGTGGGCGGGGTCAACGAGATACCACCCCCCCACCCACCCCTGTTTACCCTCTGCTCAGTCCCGCCCCTCCGTTTCCTAACCACCCCCCCCCCCCCCCCCCCCCGGACTAGTGTATGCAGTGTACCCCCGTGGACCCCCGTCCCGGCCCTCAGCCCCCTCGCAGGGCCCTTGCCAGGCTCTCGTAGCTGAGGAAGGTGATGGCGTTGACGGGGAACGCCCGGGCGCTGTTCAGCAGGAGGCCCCTGAAGAACACGCGGGGCCCCTCCTCCCGGGCGCTGACCAGGATGCAGTGGGCGACCCCGCGGTAGTGCCGGCCCCCCGCCCCGGACAGCTGCAGCCGGGCCTTGACCACGTCCATGGGCGTGGCACAGGCCCAGGTCACCACGCCCGCCGTGCCCCCGGCCATCAGCACGGCGAAGGTCCCTGGAGGACGAGGAAGAGGGCGGTCAGGGAAGGAGCAGACGTCAGGGATACTGGTACATTGACGCGGTGGCGAGGTGGCGGCCATTTTAACTTGGGTTTTAACACTGTGGTGGTTATATTGTAGCCTGGCACCGCCCACCTACCTACTTCCGCTAAACTTTCATTTCACTTCAGTACTAGGTCTGGGTCTGCTTAATATGAAGGTGTTCCATGGAAACCAGATTTCTGGCGATCCAATCAGCAAACAGAGGGAGTGGCTGAGAACGATGTCGTCTAGGTCGCGCGCGCGTTTCAGTTGTAGTCAGAGGAAGACAATGGAGAAGGATACGAGAGAAGCTATTCGGTCAGTTGTGGGATCGCTGCTGAAAATCGATAAATTAAAGCCGGAGCAAGAACAAGCTTTGCAGAGTTTTGTTGGTGGCCATGATGTTGTGGCGCTTCTCCCCACCGGGTTCGGGAAAAGTTAGATTTTCCAGCTGGCTCCGTTAGTTGTTAAGGAGCCGGTCCCGTCGCATGACATACGTCAAGACCAAACGCTCACCCGACTGTGTTCCTGGCTCCGTGAGGGCCCGCCTCACCAGCTCGTACGGCAGGAAGTACAGGCCGTAGCAGGGGACGTCCCTCAGGGCTAGGGCCAGCGCACCACGATAGAGGCCGCGGGGCCCCTCCTCCCGCAGTATGGTGGAGACACAGTGGAGGGGCCCTCGGTAGCGCGCTCCACTGGCCTGGCCCTGCAGACGCACTTTCACCAGGTCCACGGGGGCCATGATCACCACCTGGTGGTCGGAGGGTGTAGTGTGGCGTAAGGTTACTCGACCCCAAGCCACGGGTTCGATCCCCAATGTCCGCAGTCTAACTTGTAGGCGTCCTTGAGCAAGATCCCTCCCCCCCATACCCCTGCTTGCCCCTTATTGATCGGTATCTGAAGTCACGGGATGTTATTTTGGATAAAAACGTCCAAATGACGATTACTATGGCATTATGAAACATTAACTATTTTTGAATAGGATGAGATTCTTCCAAACGGCCGATCGCAAATGGCCGTTCATATTTAGTTATTTAGCAGATGCTTTTATCCTACCTGACACTTCATTCAGATACCTGTCATCAAGGCCAGCTAAGGGGGAGTGGCATCTTGCTCAAGTGTAGGGGGGGGGGGGATCCAACCCAGAACCTTTCGGCTGGGAGATGAGCACCCTACAGCCACTACACTGTTTAAGCACATTACATTTCCATGTTGAAAATGGTGGTCTGAGTGATTTGTTATTGTAAAGAAGAGCGACATTTGCGGCGTCTCCATTACCCCCACTAGTCCAGAGAAACAGCCGGCCGCGAAGACGTGCGCTGCGGGAGCGTCTTTGCCCTGGACGCGGTCGCCTGGCCGCGACCGCGTGAGGTAATCCAGAGCGCTGCAATAAGAACCGAAGATGGCAGAGTTGGATAGGCCAGAGGTCAGAGCCGGGAACGCCATTCCCTTGAAGAAGCCATGGAGCTTCGGAAAGCAAACGGGACATACGGTAATTAATAAAGTCTGCTTATACAATAACATATGTTTAAGCATTACTTGATTGTTATCAGCCTACCTACCCCTTCGTTGGCAAATGTTTTGGCCACACAGTCGAATATACCGTTATATTGAGTGTGCACCTGTAGCCGTACCTGGAGATTAAATGAGACTTTAGGATTGAAATTATTGAATTTATTATTAAAAAATAAATACATATTTTAAATGTGATAGTTAACTGGCCAATTTGACCACTCACCTTGACTGTATCCATCGGATGTCCTACAATCACTCCAAGCGCTCCTGTCATCCAACATTTCACATGGTTAGGCCTACTGAAAATCGACCAAACTTAACTAATAAAAAATCGATAAGGCCTACCTGAAACGCTCCCAGCCATGTATTCCGAAGAAGGCATGACTTTGCAAAGATTCACCCCCTGTGAACATAACTTTTTTTGAACGATTTTTGTTATACACAGTCGACACCTCACGTGTTGTTGAATGACCTATATGATCAACTTTTGTCTTATAAAAAGCGACTTCATGGTGGAACGAGCTGTCTCGATGCCTCGAAGGACTTCAACTATCTCCGATGCTGGAATGTGCACGCCACAACATTCCTCCGTTAAAATCCCAATGATAATTTATCTATTTAACCAATGCTTTTCTGCAAAAACACATGAGATTTCCGATCGATTACTAGCCTTTGCATGACAGCAAAGCGATACAATTATTGCAGCAGGATAAATCAGTTGGAGACATGCATGGCTTGGATAACACAGTAAAACTTACCCTGAAGACGGTAAACTAATGCATGCAGAAGGCACCGCAAAGCGAATTCTTTTCTGGACGTTTGCCGGACTAAAAAATAATGTCCTACAATATAAATATATGCAAAAAGTTGTATTTTCATCAAACTCCGCGCTTCAATAGGCTACTCGTTAAGGGAAGCCGATTTCCGCTACAAAAGCGACAGTAGCATCACACAACGTTAAAAACGATGTCAACACAACAGAAGGATTTGAGAAAAAGCAAAAGACTGGTATGAGTAACTAATGTTGACGTAGTTTGTAGGCGGGGCTTAGCCGGTTGCCTGAGCGCCTTCCTTTATGGTCTGGCAGTGAAGTTCAAAAGGACTGCCACGCACGTTAGAGGCGTAGAAAAAATATTTTTGCATAGGGAACCATTGGTTTAGGCGCGTAGATTCAAGGCCGCCTTAATGCACGGGCTTGCCTGAGCTGAAGCCCCAGCCCCATTATAAAATATATTTTATTTTATAATGCCCGTCAACAACGGCAAAATGTCGGAAAAAAAGTTACACATCTTCATTGTTGTAAGATCCCCTCTCAGGGGGCCTATACGAAACCTCTCATCCCCAGGGCCCAATGGCAGTTTAGGCAGGCCTGCGTAGATGCAGCGCGTTAGGCAGGTAAGCGCGGAACTACTTCTTTAGCAAGCAAAGGTGAAACACAAAACATTATTATAGATCTTTCACATGCCTCCTGACACTATACTATATTGTTGACACAACCAGCATGTATAGGCTACTAAAGAGAAACTAAAGGCAATGCAAGACACTAGATAAGATAATGATGTTCTTGGTGGCATTGTCCAGGATGTAGGATTCCAGATGGAAGATGTTTGTGTGATACGAACCAAGGAATTACCTAGAAGCAGCAAGGTCGCAAGACGGAATCATACAATCCATGGACCTTGATTAATACATTAAACAATTATGTACTGACAGTTACCTGCCCATGCATGACTGCATTGTTCTCGAGTGTTAATGATTGATTTTGGAGGACGCGGACCTTGCATGACCTTGCACCCCGTGGGGATGCTTGGTTGAGTTAGCAGTGCTGTTATGACGCAATAAGCAGGCAAGTCGAAAGATTCAGCGTATAGTTCAACACACACACACACACATATATATATAATATATATATATATATTATGTATATATATATATATATATATATATATAATATATATATATATATTATGTATATATATATATATATATATATATATATATATATATATATATATATATATATATATATATATATATATATATATATATATATATATATGTATATATATATATATGTGTGTGTACATGCTGTATTGCTACCTTTAGTTAACGATGATAAGGCTGTTAGTTTATTCCTTCTTGCCTTTTGTGTCCACAGGTGAACATCTTACCTAGAATAGGCACTGACTGCAGAGACGAGATCGATGAAAAATCGGTTATTTCAGTGGTGCACAAATGACTCCGTTTAGTGTTGAAGAAATATCCTTTCTTGGAAGGCGAGAAAAATATTTTTCTTTTTCATTTTTCTTCTGATGGCACCAAAATATGTTGTCCGTGTTTTTTGCGACTATTCCAACTCTCCGTAAATCGCTACACTATTTCTGCCACTATTGCTGACACGTAACTTTGAAATCCGCCCCAGAGTGATGTCAGGGCAAAGTGCAAAAGACGTCTAGTGAATCAATACGGTTCCAGTGTTCCATATAATTGCTGGCCTATACATTATGCAAACTAATCTATAACCATGGTGTGCCATTGTTATCGCTAAGGTTTTAGTAGTGTGACACTGGAGGCCCTCAGGGTAGAAACACCTTTTTGAAAGATGTATATTTTGCTGTGTGTTGAGCTAAAAATTAAAACAGCCAAAACAACCGCCAACCGCCAAAAACAACATTAGTTGAGCGTTTATAGGTCTTGAGCACACAAGTGAATGCGGTCCCTCGAGGCTGAGACCTGTGTCTGCTTATCTCAGGCTTCCTGAAAATGTCCACTTTTATTTGGACACCTATAGGTATAAAAATAAAAAAATGATTTTTGAGGTATACTTTCTGACTAAGACTATATATATTTTGTACTTATACGTGCAGATACAATCTACATTATGATTGTATCGAAGTTGCTCAGGCAACTTTGTGTTACAACCATTGCCATACCACCAACATTTTCTAAATTTGAATAATTGTACAGAAAGCCGAGGGCCTAATTAGGTAGGCTACTAGCCAAGCATATTTTATCTGGCCCCATCGAGCCGGACCTTTTCCATTGGCCCCGAGATACGATTATCCTATGCTCATCAGAGGTACAAGTAGGCTACAGGTAAAATGGCTTACAATGTGTTGGGGGAACTGATTTTTTTTTTTCGACTTCTATTGTTTTTAAATAATTAGATGGCAATTGCTTTTCGAAATAAAATGCAATACATCCTTTGACCAGCCGGGGGCGACAATACCTGCATGAGAGGCCTTTTCAGAGAGTTCATAAATGAGTGCAAGACCATTGGGGCGCAATGATACTAGAATTAGAGAGGTCGAGGTGAAATTAAGACTTAACATAATATTCATCATTATACGGGGAATGGATAACTATTATATATTAAAAAATAATGAATAATTATCATATAGCCTATTGTAATTAATTATGATTAAATAAGAATAACAACGGATTTGGACGCACACGGAGAATTATGACTGATCAGGTGATTATGTGGTCCGAGGGGATATGAGAATTGCCGTGCACGTGTATATAGGCTATATAGCCATCAATCCATTTCTGTAAGTGAGACAATCAGGGGTTTCTGACACACTCACCCATAGGCACACTCTGACTAATTGTTGATTATGACAGTTTTGATTTTCAAGGTAGCCTACTTTGCCTTATTTAAGTGCATGCAAGACTCTTCTACGCACACATAATAATTCAAAATAATTTAGATAAATAGGTTCCACATTCCATCGTCGTAAATGAAATGACTATTAATCTGGTAATTCCTTCAATAGGCCGACTGTAGCTCCCTGCTTCTCAAACGAATGAATTGACAGTTGAATAAGACCGGAATTCAAGAGTCATCCAAGAAGCATTTCAGAAAAAAAAAGTTTTCCGCTTATAGTGGACAAGGGTGAGACCTGTACTATTTTTTTTCCGATTTGTGTAGCCTGTATACTTCTCCTGCAACGTGTTGCCAATTCTCACGCATCTGGCGTGTCACTCGATTGGCATCCTTGACGCTCTCACGCACATGAAATAGCACGCCAAAATCATTATATCAATAATAAAACCCATAGGCTATCATTATACCCTCTCAATCCGTTAATATGTCTGAACTGTCCCACTGCTTATTGTTTGACAGGAGAGGATTTAAAGGCCAACAGCTGTAACATCTGCAACAACGTTCTCACTGCAGTAGCCTACTCTCTGATCGTTGATAAAACCATTCACCTGCGTGTGAAAGGTTCAGAGAGAGTTTTTCCGAGCGGTCGGAGTCGGAGCCCACTGATGCGCGTTTGAAAATTTGGATGACAATCAAGGTAAACCAAAAAATAACCTTACAAATCGAATAATCTATTGTCTAATAAAATTGTGTGCATTCCTGAGCCTTGCCTAATCTAATTGTGTACCGAAACAATAGGACTTTAACTGTAATTGCAAACGTTAAGTGCGTTATTGGCTAGCAGGGAGCAGGTAACTGAATTATGGTTTTCTGGGGAGGTCATGTAACAATTATTTGTCCCTTTTGTTGTTAGATTTGTTTTTACTCGCCTATTTTATTAGGTTTTTTTTTCTAAATGTAGGCCTACAGAGTCTTACTCCAGCCAAAGTCCTAAAGTTGGCAACCGTAACGTAACATGCCTTGCACAATGTAGGTAAAACCGTTTTAAATTTCTTGATGATATGCCAAAGGGGTGTGTGTCGAGCGATCATGCACACGCTTTCGTTTTCTCATGAGAAAACGACCTTATTTCTTCTTCCGCAACCTATTCTGATAAAGAGTGGCAAGAGACATAGGAAGGCAAACATTATTCCAACAAAACACGGTATGTAACCAATTTATCCTTTCGGAAATTAAATAGAATCAAACGACGACGAAAACGAAATGCTCTCTTCTCTATTATTCCTAGTAACAGGGGGCCGTTGGAAAGGAGTATGGCGATAAGGCGTTACTTTACATTGTTTGGGGAGAACGTTCTAAATATTCTAAGGTTGATTAAGCCTAAATTAACAGAAAATAAATGGCCTTAATTTCTCCATGTGAGAAAGAAAAGGTCCCCGCGCCCGACTTAAAGGAGTGTTTTCTCTTATGTCTTTTGTTACAATTTCGAGAGTGACTGGAAAAGACTAAATGCATCTTAATGCGAGCAGGCTAATATAGGCCTAACTCAATAAAAAGAAGAAAATATATTTCCTTAATTTCGCAAATACCGATAGCAGCCCCGTGTAGCCCACGTCGGAGCTTATCGTTACTGTAAAAAAAAATCCCCATGTCTCTTATTTTTTGTGCCCATATTAAATGGGCAAAAAAAAGTTTTTTGTTCTACTGTCTTGTTCACTGTTTATGCATCAACCTTGTTGTAGAAGGTGAGAAAATACATAGTTGTGAAAAAGGAGTTGTGTTTCATAAAACAAACATTGCTTTAGACTAAACCTTATACTAACCACAACCTAACCCTTAATTGTGTTGCCTAAACCTAACCAATAGGTTGTGTTGCTTAAACCTAACCAAGTACTGTAGTTCTGTCGGAAAAGTCTAACCAAGCTGTAATACTGAACATAATTAGCCTAAAATCACACAGGACACAAACCCCCATAGGTGAAACTAAATATCCTTCCATAATACTAATTATATCCTGTTCTTTAAACAAGGGGTACCTGAGAAAAGTATATTTTTCAGGCTAAACCAATCAGAGGCAGAGTAGGGGCAGAGGCAACTGTTTCACACACACACACACACACACACACACACACACACACACACACACACACACACACACACACACACATTTCGATTTGGGCATTGTAGAGTTGTAGGAAAGAGGGAGGCACGTTACTCTTGGCTATGACCCATTTGTTATTCGTTTTTAGTACCGTTGATGTAAGGCTAGGCGATGGATCAATGTTTTATATCTCCACAGATATTTCCAGTATCCGCCACACAATGATGTCTTGATGATGGGAGCTTCTGGAATAAAGATTGGACAGCCTTGTCCAACCACCTTGGTACATTTAGTTTGGCTGTTTTTTATTGCAGGTACTATTGTATCAGCAAATTGTCCCCCGAATGAATACCGACATGGAATTGAATGTTGCCCTGAATGTCCATCTGGTGAGTCTGAAATACCGAAAATATTGTTAATTTAGAAAATCTAAATTATATTATTTTGGCAAAACATTTCTGGTCCAATTCCATCCATTTTCTGTCCAACAGGAAAGCGTGTGTCCGAGGACTGTAGAGAGTATAAAATGACGGCCTGTGAGCTGTGCAGTGAAGGTACTTTCCACAATGGCTATAATAAGCGTAAAGAATGTGATCCCTGTACAGACTGTCCTCCAGGTAAATTCCCCTGTCTTTAACAAATAAGAATTCAACACCTCCTCAGGTAACTTTTGTGTTCCATCGGGTTTCTCTGTAACTGCATTGTGATTGGCAGGTCTAGGTTTGAAGGTTAAGAAGCCGTGTACAACCACATCAGATGCTCTGTGTGAGCTACTGGATGGATACTTCTGTAAGGAGACCAAGAGGGGTGGATGTATGGCAGCACAGAGACACAAGGATTGCAGTCCTGGTCAATACATCAGACAAAGAGGTATTTATGAAAATATTTATTAATGAATAATTTCTTACGCAGAAATCTGCCTATAATCGGCTTGCCTATCTGCTTGTCATATTTAATTTGCAGTTTATTCCTAGTTTAGATGCTGGGTAGCACATATGCTTCCTTGGTGGCATCGTTTATGCCTGCGTCTATCCAGGCTAAAAGATAATGGCAATGGAAATGGCAACCTCCAAGCTAAACTTTGATAAATGTGCATTGTTCCAAAAGAAAGAAAAAAAGATTACAACTTAAGAAGAACAATAGTTCAGCGCTGCATGCAGCACTCACCTAATAAGATGTGAAGTACAAAATGAATATGACAACTGTAAAAGTCTTGAGTCTGCAGGTTGTGAACAACAGTGAGCAAAAACAAATCCATGATGTTTTAAATAATTGGAAATGCACTTTATGCAACTGGTATTGTGTCATTTGGCAGACGCTTTCATCCATAGCGAAGGACCTTGAATGGAGATACAGAAGCAGATCGGGTTAGGTGTCTTGCTCAAGGATGTCTACATTGTACCTGAATTTCATGTATCTGCATTCTTTCCAAATATTATTATTTGTACAGGAACGGCATCTGAAGACACAGTGTGCATCAAATGCATTGATGGAACATTCTCAGATGGCAACTCAACTTCTTGTCTGCCTCACACAAGGTAAGGGGACATTACATTTAATTTATCAATGCAGTCTGTATAATTGCTTTTACATTATAGTCATGTCTTCAGCCAATTGATATAGTCAAAGAAATGTTGGCATTGCATAATGCAACAGAATAATAAGCGAAAAAAATAAAAGTGAAACGTTACTTTGCATAGGCCTACCATGTAATATGAACTAGTACTCAATTATAATACTATGATTATATCTGTATGCTCACTATTTGTAAATTAAGTAGGTATCAGTTACTTTATCATTGACATTATTGTATTCTTATTGACCGAATCAGCTGAAATCTAAATATTATTTGAGCATATTGTTTTATGTTATCAAGGGAACATCTGGACGATAGTTATTTTAGTGTATTTCTTATGTTGGATTTGTAGCGCATTGACTTAGAAAAGTTAAAAGGCAGAGGTGCCAGTTATTGAAAAAAATGCACACCCTTCGAATGTTGTTGTCCAATCAGAATAAAGTATTCAACAATGCTGTGGTGTGAAAAAGAGTTTCCTCGACGCACAATGTTGTTGGTAAAAACATATTTTTACTTAAAAACAAAACCACAACAGTCGAGTCACTTGCACAATTCAAGCCTCCCTCCAGTCTAGAACTCTGGCCCTCTTAAGGAGCACCAGAATGGATGTGGCTCAATTGAGCCACAGCTGCAGACTATTACAGGGCTAACAGCCTGACGGGAACACGTGAATCTTTTAAAACATGTTAACACAGTGAAGATGCCATTCACATCTTCACATGTGGTCTAAAAAAAGTAAACTAAAATGGAAACTAAACATGTTTTTTTATTCCTTTGCACTTCAGATGTGGTGAGGGACAGCAGCAGATAAAACCAGGAACACAATCAACCGATTCTGAATGTGGAGAACCTTCAAAAGCATTATTATGGCTCAGCTCAATACCAATCGTCTTAATACCAGTGTTCATTCTCATGCTTTGTGTTTGTTACAAAAAAAAAAAAAAAAGGTAAGCCTAATATTCAAGCCTAATATCTATGATGGTCATGCTGAATGATGGTGACTGCTATCCTATTGCTGCTGTCCTGACGTGCTTCTATGTTATTTATCACTTCATAGCATGGAATGCAACTGCTCAACGATTGGTACGTGTTATTACCTTGGTTTTAGACAGAATACAATGTTAGTATAAAGGTGCAGCTTGTAATCAACTCAATTATTATATTTGCTTTAGATGGAAAGGTTGAAACCTACTTTGAGAGGTAAGTGCTTACTCCGCCTGTTTAATGTGTGGGCTACTATATAATGTATTTATAACCAGTGATGTCTTATGTAACATTGTTGGTAGTTATTTTAGTATTATTTTCAGACAGCAAGTTTTGCAAATAATGGCACTGTCACGAATCAATATACAAAGAAATACATTGATATAAGTGGGCTGTGTGTCCTGACCCATTATTCCTTATTTTTCAGAGGTCCCCAACAGAGATGAACAACAGACTTCAGAATGAATGACCGTTTGATCTTTTAACGTTTTCAGCAGGTATGTCCAAAGTGTGTTGTATTCTTCTCTTCAGTTGCCCATTTCTGTGAGACTTCCACTAATTCAGACCTCTCAACTCTTCAAAGGCCCACTATGCAAAATCTTTAGCCAAAATTACATTAATTATGCGGGTTGAGAGTTATTCTGATGGTTCTACAACCATTTCTGGGTCGTTTGGTGGGTGTTTCATTGCCCCTTCTCCAAGGAAAAAGCGAATATGCAACTTGCTCTGTTCGGACCGACACAATCCGGATGCGACGAAGCGGAAGTATCCAATCGCGCCTCGAAAATGTAGTCAGATTGTAGTTTTGAAAATGCTTTACGGCACAGACACACCCCCAAACATGGCACCGGCTAGATATAAACAGCCAGTTGCGAGGCAATTGTTGCTTTCATCATGGATGAATCGACTGATAAGGGACCCAAGAGGCGACTGTCGGTGCTATCGTTATGTATTATGTTGGCCAACACTCTTACACTGATTGTTCTGTTCAACAAAGATAAAACAATCATTATCTAGGATATAAATTCTCCCCGTCAACTATAAAAAAGGATGGATATATTTTTATTGCAATACAAATATAACATTTTAAAAATGTATAACCTTGTATACACTTTATCAACATCTACTTCGGACACGGCTCCACGCATTCGCCGGCTTCTTTGAAAACAAATGCACATGGCTCGCAGTGCATGGGGAAGGGTCGTCAACGAGTTACGACAGTGTTGTAAAATATCTACTACGAAGCTGTAGGGGGCGCTGTGTAGAGAAAAAAGTGTGTGCGTAAACCAATAAAACAGCGACGAAATGGCCGATCCTGCATAGTGGGCCTTTAAATGTTAACCTTTAAGCTTTATTCAAACATCCCAAAAATGTTTTGAATCATTAAGGTACGGCCACACACATTACGCGCGTAGGCTTAAGGGCGTAAATCGCCTAACCTGCCGCTTGATCATTGTGTGTCACAAGAATGGTTCAACGTGCCTAAGGCCTACGCAGCTAGATGAGCCCGCCCAAAACTTATTTTCCCCCGCTATTTTTCTTTTGCTCCACAAACATGCCGGAGATCACCACCATCGCTGCGCTGTATTTGTTGTGGGAGTCCGAGGAACGTAGGAAACGTCCATGTTCTTTCTGCTTCTGTGCGTCCTCCATCTCTCTGCCAGTGACGTCGGGTCAAGCTCAACGCTGATTGGCTATCGCGGCTAAGCGGCACGTGTAGGAGCGTAAAAAGTTAAATCTTTTGCTTTAGCGCGTGTAACGCATCTACGCGCCTAAACCAATGGTTCCCTATGCAAAAATGCTGATTTTCTAAGCCTCTTACGTGCATAGCATGTTTGGTGTGTCCGTTGCTTTATACTGATCTTAAAAAGATTTTCGATTTCTTTTCTACTTTTATGTTTTTAAACAAATGAGCATAATTTACGTCGTCTCATTCAGGAGTTCTCAACCACGGGTCCGCTGAGCATTGGCCAACGCGCCACAGGGATTAACACCGCACCAAATCATCTGACCACATCACCCCAGTCCTCATCCAACTTCACTGGCTCCCAGTACACTACCGCATCCAATACAAAACCCTACTCCTCACCTACAAAGCTCTCCACAACCTAGCCCCCAGTTACCTCTGCGACCTCCTCCATTTTATTATTTTTATATAGAGATGTAAAATAATATTTTATTATTATTATTTTTTTTAATCTTTTTTCCTCAATGTCTTGTTTTTAAACGATTTATGATGACTTTATGCTCTGTAAGGTGACCTTGGGTGCCTTGAAAGGCGCCTCTAAATTAAATGTATTATTATTATTTATTATTAAGAAAAAGCCTCAGTCATTAAAAGCTTGAAGAACTCGGGTCTAATTGACGTCCATTGAGCCTGCTAATGCATGAGACGTCTCTCCCGCTCTAGCGCTAGCTATTTTAGATACCTTGGTTGGGCCTAACGCCGTGGATTTTTCCTCCAGCATCTCCAGCATCTCACAACTTTTTTTGTTTTGAGCCAACTACAATGTTTAATGTGAGTTCAATGTTTAGTTCTTCATTAATGTGTGCTACTGTTACAGCGTTACTATGGATTGTTGAAGTTTGTCAAATTTATATAATAATATTATTTTGAAAGTAAGTAATTTTCTTTATTTTTTTCTCTCTGTTTTTACCTTTGCAATGCTTTTTATTAGTTAGATTTGCTCCTTCCTGCGTCTGGTGGTGGTAATTATATTGACCCGGAGTCGTCAGCTCATTCTTTCCGCTATTTTTTTGATGGTTTGTGTGAACACAGAAAGGTTCCAGATGTTGTACCCCATTCGCTAAGGTTGAATATGAGCTGTGTGACCATTGTCTATTTACTTTCACGTTGACACATTTTGGGTGTTTGCGCTACCCGTACCTTAGAGCTAGACCATCTCCGCTGGAGGTCAGCAGGGTTTTTGCAAGTAGATTGGCAAACACAGAGCTTGCGTGTTGCTGACGGATGTCACAATCTCTTTTTGTTCGTCAATCTACCTATCGACTCTCAAAAACAAAATGGCGTCGACGGGTGGTCTACTGATGATATTGTGTGTATAAAATGTCATTTTTAATAAACAATCTGTACACTTACAAAGTTCTCAATGCCTTGTTTTATATGTTAAGACCCTTATTATACTACCAAGGAGTGTCGGCTTCTTTTAGCCTTTTAAGTGGTTTAAAATAGCGATTTCGTTTTTACCATAACCAGTGCCCCCATCGTTCCAAGTTTATAGCGTTTTGATAGAATTGGCTAAAAACAGGCAACCGAAGAAAGCGTCTGTATGCGTTTTTTGTGCTCCAAAACGAACGTTTCAACTCGTTATCGTACAAAACATATCCCAAATCCATTTTACACCGGAATTACCCTTTAACAGCTCTGCAAAATAACGGAGATGCCTGAGAGAAGTTGTCCAGTGGTCTCTTTAAAGGGATGCTTCTCCAGTTGAGATTTAAAGGTTATATGAAGTAAACAATCATATGTATTCTAAATGTGCAAATTTAATCGGTTCCTCCTAGCCTGAGAAAAGGCAGAACGTGTCTCTCTGGCTCAAAAGTAAGAAATCCTCCATCTACCACAATGCATTGCGCTCGCTGCACTGCCTGCCTGTTTCCGTTTGGAGGGGGAAGGACCCATGGTCCTAGCGTGAGCAAAATTTGTGTAAACATATCCCCGTGATACGTTGACTAGTTTAGACTTCTGCCCTCGTTTTTTCAAACGCATCATTTGTATATTACTGTACGGCATAAATTGGCCTCTCCAGGCGTCTCCATCGTTGCCCACGTGAGGGTTGAAGTCTCCTAGCAGAACTACGGAGTCCCCTACTGGAGCCCCATATAGGACTCCATTCAGGGTCTCCAAGAGGGCCGAGTACTCTGAACTGCTGTTTGGTGCATACGCACAAACAACAGTCAGAGTTTTCCCCCCTACAACCCTTAGTAGGGAGGGAGGCGACCCTCTCAAACCCTCACCAGAGCTGAGACTGCGTGGAGGTAAGCCCCACCAGATCTAACTGATAGCGCTCCCCCTCACTCACAAGCTCCGGTTCCTTTCCCCACAGCGAGGTGACGTTTCACATCCCCAGAGCCAGCTTCTGCCGCCCGGGTCTGGTCCGTCGAGACCCCTGACCTTCGCTGCCACCCATGTGGCTGCGCACCCGACCCCAACGGGTCTTCCCACAGGTGGTGGGGCCATGGGATGACGAGAGGGGGGGTGCCACGTAGTTTGTTCGGGCTGTGCCCGACCGGGCTCCGTGGCAAACCCGGCCACCAAACGCTCGCCATCGAGCCCTCCGTCTGGGCCTGGCTCCAGACGGGGGCCCCGGGTTCCTCCGGGCCGGGTCACATCTCCTCTTCTTTCATTATTCATTGAGGTTTTTGAACCTCAATGTCATTCATGAATATTGTTTAGGTTTCAAGAAAGCAATTTTTTATTGATACAGGAACAGCATCTCAAGACACAGTGTGCCTTAAATGCAACCATGGAACATTCTCAAATGGCAACTCAACATCTTGCCTGCCCCACACAATGTAAGTAGCTAATTTACTAATGCAGGATATAAATGAACTATGTTTTAACAGCACTATAGTCTTTGCTCTATTGTTAATCGAAAGACATTTTAGAATTACATTTTGAAACAGAATAATAAAAGCCTGACAGTGAAAATGTTGTGGTTGAATAGAAAATAGCAGACTTTTCTCCTTATTCTCTTTATTTCAGATGTGAACATCTGGAACTGGAGGAGAAGTGTTTTGGAAGGTATTATTATTCATAGTAGGTGGAACACTAATTCAAATATTGACAATCGTGTTGATGCTATCTATATTTACTATTATATATTGTTACCCCCATGAGGCCCGAAGGCCTATAGGTTATGATTGTGTTTGAGGTGCATGAGTCATGACTGATCGCAGTGGCGCCAGTAATGCTGTGTTACTAGTAATCCAGCTCTGCGCCTTCTCTGCTGAATGCATGCAGGGGAAACAATGATATATGTCTGTTTTATGTAAGATGAATGATAGTGACTGCTACCTTGATGCTAGCCCTGATTTCCAGATTCTCGTGAGCTTTGAATTGGAAAAGAGCCTAGGGGACTGGCGGCCAAAAACAGGAATCTGATGGCAAACTGAATTGAGAGAGCTAGACAGGTAATTCATTAATTAATTCAGTGACTATTGGTGCTAACCCACTGTTATTTTGAGGTCACCGTAGGTACGTTTTAATGTGCTTGTTTTCGACATAAAGCGCTGCAATAAGTGAATAGGAAAAGCATGGTAACGCTTGTAAGAGGGCAATTTTTTATGCAGAAGCAAAATGTCTTTGCATCATTTCAAAACCAAATGTGCCATGCGTCACTACTGCCACCAGCAAGTCAGAATGAGGTTCTAATCACTGGTCCGTCCGTGAAACTTTACAGCCTTAAAGCCTTGAACATGGTCATTCAAGGAGACATATTATGGTGTTTTCCCAACAAGTAAACATAGTATTTGAGTTCCAGAAAACATGCTTTTATGCAAATTAGCTGCTGCCCATTGCATACAAATGAAATGTCAGAGTGAACCACAGCATGGAGGAGAAGAGATTGTTGCCGTTTGCAGACTCCCTGGGCTCTATATCTGTATAATATAACTCTTAAAAGCTGCGGTACCAAATTGTATAGTGAACGGTAATCGCTTATAAACTCTGATATGCACTTGCCAATACAGGAAAGTAAAGCTATACAAAACTATATACACTTCTATAAGTGAAATACGTATTATGTATTTGAAATATTATGCTTTGATGTTGTTGCATAATTTTGCTTTTGAGGTGACTGCAATAAAGTGATGGCTTACTTCTAATCTATGTTTTTCTCAGCAGTATAGAATTTTGGTTAGCACTTAGTTGTGGTTCTGTTATTGTACTCTTTTTTTTTTAAACATTATCAACCCGTTTTAAACCAAATATTGAACATTAAGTTCTCAGTCAGTAATGTATGCTACTAAAATATAGGGTTAGCGACGCGTTAACATAAGATATCTTTGTTTATGTTCCATGGCTTTGCAGTGGCCTTCCCTTCACAAAGGTAAGCGGTCCCTTCGGACCACTTGAGGTGACAGCGATTCAAGAGTCACTGTGTAAAAAGCTGAAATAAATATCTATGTTTGTTTGTGTGTGTATGTATTATCAGAACAAGTCACATAGTCATTACTTCCTTATGATCAGTTTTACACAAGGTTTGCATCTCTATATTTTGTTAACTTAAAAACCCAAAAAGCAGGTCAGTATAATTTAAATCCACAAGCAACATATGTGTGATCCGGGGCATATAAAGACTGGGACCATTGAAACTCATTGGCTCTAGTGGGCTCTAGTGGAAGGGGCGTGACTTCGCCACTATGAGAGAGGTCTAAGTTCTGTATACTACACATAAATAAACAAACACTTAACCTAATATTCATCATGATAAAAGGGAATTTATTAGGATAATTATTATAATTATAATTATTATATATTACAAATAATTAATAATGATATACATTATTAAAAATAATACATATTGTAGCGACCACGGGTGTGGATGCTGGTCCCGGAGCTGCAAGGCATTCTGGGGGTTCAACTGTCGTAGGGGTTTTGACCTTTTTGGGGCTCCCTCCCTGGGTTACTTTGTGGTTGGTTGTTGCGGGGGGATTAATACGTTACGAGCCAAGGTAGCCTATTGCGTGTTGTTCCATTGTTTGATGTTTAATGTGATCGCGACCATTAGTGAGAGTGCTGTGTGTGTTGGTCAGATGTCACCAATATCCTGGGGGTTGACTTAATAACAGTCTGTAGTCGTGCGGTGTATTGGGACGCGGAACTGCATAATTGCTTATCGTGTTCACCACCCATCTCGTACTTAACGTGCTGCTCGCGCTTCCGTGCTGCTCGCCCCATTATTCTTTATATTACAGATTTGTGGGCAGTCCCAGTCGAACCGAAACAGCTCTACCGGAAACCAGCTGACACACAACACCCAACGCTCCAACCTTGATGCCGCATCGTTCACGACTTCAATTATTTGAGGTAAGTTATTGTAGCTCACGGATTGATTTGCTGTTTGGTTGTAAAATAAATATTTGGATTATTAAAATGATATATGCTGTTTAGTTTTGTCTTAAAGGGACACTGTAAAAATTATTCCCATCTAGTGGTACAATTGTATATTGCATTCAAACTAATAGTGCCAGAGAATGTCTAACTGTACGTCCACACCAGAAGCGAATTGAGCGACCAAAATAGCTGGAAGTCATTCACTTTCTATGGGTAAGAGCGACCAAAGCGACCAACGCTACCAGCGGCCAAAGTTGAGCGACCAGTGTCCAAAAAAAGTTGAAAACTTTTTAACTTTATGCAAATTACTATGACGCGCTTCAGCGGCGAAACACTGACAGCCAATTGGAATGTAGACGCTCTTCGCTTGCGTGGATCCCAGGGAACACCGGCAGGCACTTTGGTTCCTACCTACCTTTATTCACTCGCTGAACAAAATGTCGGCTGAAGTATTAATCGCGGCTGTAACTGGGCACCCGTTTCAGTTCAGAGATCGAAAACGCCATAGTGGTTTGGATACCAAGTGATGATAAGCGGGGGGATTTATACATCTAGAACGTTCCTATTTAAGCGGAATCATTTTCATTTCACTGTGCTTCTTCTCCAATCGTTTGTATGACATGCTGTACAGTGGACAGTGGCCTCATATTGGGCACAAGCATGTTAAAACGCTCTCTGTAAGCATTGCAGTCTCTTGTACAGTGCATGACGGAGCCTGGTGAACTAAGCTGTCCATACGCCGTTGTGAAGTGCTGAGGGGGAGGAAAAAGCTATTTATTAATATGCACAACAAGTGTCATGCTGTAATCTAGCCCTCACATTAAAGTAAATATCTGTTTTATGTCGAGTTGTATATCTGCAGCAGTTACCATTACCTACAAATAATATATAATGTCTGGGGTAGGCCTACTTGGTGTGGTAACCTAACACAGAGAGTAGGGGTGTGTGATTGTGTGTGCGTGCGTGAGGGAGAGTGAGAGACAAGGGCGTGCGTGTGTGTGTGTGTGTGTGTGTGTGTGTGTGTGTGTGGTGTGTGTTGTGTGTGTGTGGTGTGTGTGTGTGTGTGTGTGTGTGGTGTGTGTGTGTGTGTGTGTGTGTGTGTGTAAAGGGGTTATTTGGTGTAGGCTATACTCGCTTGCAATTGAACATGAATAAGTTTAGTTTACTACTTAAAAAAAATCAAAGATAAACATCAATCTAGTCAAATCGCATCCCGACTTTGGTACAAATGCAGTATGTTCAATCAGCTATCATCAATGTTTACGTTGCCTTGTGTCGGCGACGCTTGGTGAACTAGCGTTAACACCTGGATGCTTTCGGCGCAGATGTTGAATCAGTGTCGTGCTGTTGTGGTATGCCAGTTCTACATCGCAGTAGACGTATTGCACCTTGTCGTCGTCTTCTTTTTTTAGTGTAAAGTGATTCCCAGACTTCGGACATTCTCTGCCGTTTAAGGACTGCTTCTTGACTCCGCCATCTCACCAACTGAGTCCGAATATAGCGTGTGTTTCTTCAAAAACGGTCCGTGTTGAACTAGGATCCCTGTGCTGAGCAGGCCACATCATTTGCGAGATAGGAATTTAAAGAAGCTTCGAGGGAGTTTTGCCTTTTTTTTTGTAATCGAGTAATCGTTTCAGCCCTACTACAAAATCGATGGGGAAACCAGCTAGCTAACTACATGCTATCATATCAGGGTTGAATCAGAATTGAATATCTATGGCATCAGCCACGAATGCGTGTATGTGCCATTGCTTCGTGTGTTTCACACATGGATGAGCATCATTAATATGTTAAGGGGTCTTTATGAGAGAGAGAGAGAGAGAGAGAGGAGAGAGAGAGAGAGAGAGAGAGAGAGAGAGAGAGAGAGAGAGAGAGAGAGATGAGAGAGAGAGAGAGAAGAGAGAGAGAGAGAGAGAGAGAGAGAGAGAGAGAGAGAGAGAGAGAGACGCGAGAGAGAGGGGGGGGGGGGCAGCATTTGGGTTGGCCATGAAACCAGTTTCTGTGTTCATAAAAATGTGTTGCTTTCCTGAGATGCAAGATGAGAGAGATAGCAGACACAGTGAGGGTCCAGGGCCAAGTTGAGGCACAGTAAGTGTGTGTGTTTGTGTGGTTTTCAAATATTACTTATACTTCTTTATCGCCTTTACACTAACATTGCTTCTACTAATATTTTGTTTTTGTAGTGTTTACATTTATATTCGAATTTTGTTAGCTTCTAAGTCTTATGTTTGTATTGCTTTCAGACATTTCCAGTCTTCCAGTTGGTGTCCACAAACAACGTAGCTGACATCAAACCTCAAACACGTTGGTTTACTACAACTTCCTGATGATTCCAAACTGGAATAAACATTGGACATCTTCGTCCAATTTTCTCTGAACATTTAGTTTGGCTAATATTCATTGCCATTACTAATGTATCAGTAGGATGTCCCTCGGATGAATATCCAATAATGCATCATGAGTGTTGTCCTAATTGCCAAACTGGTAAGAGTGAAATACCTCCAATGTTGATTAATATTGATATTTATATATATTGATTTTGGCAAAACACATCCGTTCCAATTCTGTCCCACAGGCCAATATGTTTCTGAGGACTGTACTCTGAGTAATTACACAGTGTGTCTGCCGTGTAGCGAAGGTACTTTTCAGCAATGGATCGAATGGGCTTAAACAATGCTTTCCTTGCACAGACTGCGCTTCAGGTATTGTCACCGTCATTATATTTCAACACCTCCTCAGACCAACTTTTGTGTTCCATCGGGTTTCTCTGTAACTGCATTGCGATTGGCAGGTCCTCGGCTTTAAGCTGAAAAAGCAGTGTACAACCACATCAGATGCTCTGTGTGAGGTACTGGACGGCTACTTCTGTAAGGACCTCAGTGAGGGGTGGATGTATGGCAGTTCAGAGACACAAGGATTGCAGCCCTGGCCAATACATCAGCCAAAGAGGTTGGTGTCCCACTATGTGTGCATAAATATCCAAATTAAATCACTGTTAGAAAAGTCCTGTATAGAGGCCAGCTAATCCACAAAGAGGGATTCACTTGAATCCATACAATGATAAAAGTATACACACCCAACAAATTTCCAAATACACTTCAATATAACTTTAATACTGCTATAATAGGGCTGGGTTTTCAGGGAATATGTGCTGTGTTCCATTAATCATATTTCCATGAGTACACTTAAACATAGTATCCGCACTCACTAAGTGCGCTAATTGTCAGATGTCAGTGTTGTTCCAAATCAAATACTCAGTGGTGCACTAACCGGAAATTGCAATCACGACGCCGCGGCTCCTCCCCGGCAATAAACATCCCGCTCTAAGTACGGATAGTATTGATATTGGAACACAGCAAAGGCCAAGTTTTCCCTGCTTTAGCAAATCCTGCGAGAACCAGGGCTTGAAAACAAAATTATTTTTCAATCGTTCCGCTCCGAACGGATCCGGTATATTTAACCTTTTCGTTCTCACGTTCCGCCACCAACATATCGTTCCTGAACCGGTTCGGAACGTAAAATAACGTTCGTTCTTAACGTTCCGGCAGTGTTATTGGGCCTAGTCTATTTTTGTGGTCGATACCTTACAGACCTAGTTATTGGTATTTGCCCTTAATTTACACAGTAGTCTAAATGCGCAAAAATCATAAATCACAGGCAGCATCCAAAAATATTCGCGATATCCATCTCACATACCAGGCAGACTGCTGACTGTAGCCTATATTCTATGATAAATATAATTTGTATCAAAATTATTTCTGGATAAGTGGGCTACAAACTCCTTACCTGGTTGTAAGTT
This sequence comes from Gadus chalcogrammus, assembly GCF_026213295.1. Lineage (NCBI taxonomy): Eukaryota > Metazoa > Chordata > Actinopteri > Gadiformes > Gadidae > Gadus > Gadus chalcogrammus. Next base: position 23,025,669 of record NC_079412.1, on the reverse strand, counting down.
GTTGTATCCATATTCCATGGAGATCTTCAGATATAGAGGCTCGCTCAATCATTTCTAACCCCGCCATAAGCAAATATGTTGTATTTTCTATGTTGTTGACAAATACCCAAGTCTCACCACCAACTTCCAATTTAACTCTACATTTCATTGTGCAAACATTTAAAATCCCGACTTTGAAACGACATAAGGCCTGGGCAGGCACAATACATCAATACATCAATACATCTTCACAGGCCTACATTACAAACATCATTTCCAAATCGATGTCACTGTGCGAGTAAGGCCTATTTAAGATCGCAACTGAAAGGGCATACGGCCTCTCGCCAGGGTGGTGGTGGGAATTTGTGACAACTGAGCTTAGCGGGCGGCGAAGTGAACGCGGCAACCGGAAATATTATTTTTTTTTTTTTCATGAAATAGGCTATGCTTTTGTGACATTTATTGGCTATGTAGAGAAGGAAAAAAAAAACGTTATTAACCGGTTTTGGGGATTTCAGAATAACGTTTCTGTTCCGGTTCCGTTTCCGTTCCTCGTAAAATTCCGTTCGTTTTCGGTTTTCGTTCCTTGAACCGGTTCGGAGCCTGCGTAGACCTGCTACCACCAAACATTCCGAAATATCAAATATGTTTAGTCATGCATCAATATTGGTATGTTTCAAGAAAGCAATGTTTATTGATACAGGAACAGCTTCTCAAGACACAGTGTGCCTTAATTGCAACCATGGAACATTCTCAAATGGCAACTCAACATATTGCCGGCCCCACAAAATGTAAGTAGTTCATTTCCCAATGCAGAATATAAATGGACTATGTTTTAACAACACTATAGTCTTTGCTCTATTGTTAATCAAAGATATTTTAGAATTATATTTGAAACAGAATAATTAAAGCCTGACAATGAAAATGTTGAGTGGTTGAATAGAAAATAGAAGACTGTTGTGAGAAATGGGTGAGAAATTTTGTCTTTATTTCAGATGTGAACATCTGGGACTGGAGCAGTTGAAACCAGGAAGTGATTCCAAAGATTCTGAATAGTTCATTCAAAGGCGGGGATAAAAGTGTTTGGGAGGTATTAGGATTAATAGTACTTGGAACACTAATTCAAGTAGTGGCAATCTTCGTCCTGATGCTATGTCTATGTATTTATATACATTGTTTACCACACGTTGAAGGCCTAAATGCCTCTAAGTTAAGTTTTGTGTGAGGAGGTTGAATGATTCCAGTGGTGCTAGTTATCCAGGTCTGCACCACTTTTTTAAGTAAAACTGAATGATGGTGCTACATTTCATTGGAAAGAGCCTGGGGGAGACTAACATTTTGGCCAGCCAATTGGGTGGGAATTGAGATGGGGCGGATTGGTCATGACCAGTGTCTCAGGGCAGCTCAATGCTGCTAGTCTGAATTCAGCAATTCATTCGCTCAGACTTAATTGGTGCTGACGATTTTCTACATTCTAGGCCATATCTGGGTACCTACTGTGATTTTGTAGTTGCCGTAGGACGGTTTTAATGTACTTGTTTACAACATTAAGTACTGCCAGACCATGAATATGCCATATGCTCTGAGAATAAGGGAATAGGAAAAGCATTGCAATGATGGCAAATGTTTATGTAGAAGCACAATGTATTTTTCCTATCATCTCAAAAACAAATGTACTAATCACTGGTCAGACTTTGAAACTGTACAGCCTTAAAGCCTTAAACATGTTCACTGATACAAGCAGTGCAGTAGGTTCGATTTAAGTGAATATGCTGTCAATCCCAGGTACAGTATGTGATTGCAACAGTTCTAAATGGCGCAGAAAGTAGGGGATTTTTTGGCGAGTTTGGTTTCAAAATCGTGCTTTCTTCTGCTCCATTTTGCTCTCTTTACAACTCTCTAATCTTAACAGCTGCTTTACCGAATGTTATAGTGAAAGGTAATCCCTAATAAGCTCTGATATGCACTTGCCAATACAGGAAAGTAAAGCTTTACAGAAGTGTACATTACTTCTATAAGTCGAGATACAAATATTATGCTTTGATGTTTTGCACAAATGGGGCTTTTGGGGCGACTGCAATAAAGGGAGGGCTTATTTATACTTTTTTTTTTCAGCAGTAGATTTTTTGTCAGCTTTTAATTTCTGGTTCTGTTGTTCTGTTTGTACTCTGTATAAACATTATAATCCTGTGTTGAACCTGTTGAATACCTGTGTGAATATTGAACATTTAGTTCTGTCAGTAATGGATGCTACTAGAAACATGCCCTTAATGGAAATGGTCTTAACTAAACTTAAAGAGCAGAAATATATGTATTAGTGTGTATGATCAGAACTAGTCACATAGTCATTACTTCCCTCCGATCAGTTTTTGCACAGGGTTGCAAAAACTGAAAACAAAGAAGCATGTCAAACTTAAATTTGCACTTTTGTATCTCTGGCCTATCTTTTATATGTATTATTTATTCATGCAATATTGGTTATTCGTAGTTGTATCAGTGTTTCATGATATATATATAAAAAAAAAAAGTATGTTGCGCTTGTGTGTCTCATTTTCCTCGGTGGACGGTAGCGCAG